>NC_081209.1:13181952-13274452 GCF_902713425.1 Acipenser ruthenus | reverse complement strand
TTTGTACATATCTTATAAAAGACGTGCAATAAGTTTATAGGCATATATAAGCCTATATTCAATAAGCATATCTGTCTTGTAACAACCATAAAATCCCCACTCACTCATTATATATTCATAAATTCATAACTCCAAGCCCCCTCATTATATATTCATAAATTCATACATATAAGGTCAAAAAAAGGTCAAAAGGACCATAAATCAGACTTTTGACATAAGCTATAGTAATATTACTACTGTCTTGATCCTCAAATTCTAGATGATGCAAAACCTTTGGCCATAATTGTAATGTTGAGCTCAAATTGAATACAATTAATACAATTACTTATCCATTATTATTAATTATCATAAATGAAAAGCAGTGATACAAATTTGTAATAGTTTATAATTAATTGTATTAATTGTATTCCGTTTGAGCTCAATAGTTTTCCTATCAGCTTCCAACATGTTTGTCTAAATAAATAATGATATTCTGTATTAAGATTTGTTAATATAAATACAGTGCCTTGCGAAAGTATTCGCCCCCCTTGAACTTTGCGACCTTTTGCCACATTTCAGGCTTCAAACATAAAGATATGAAACTGTAATTTTTTGTGAAGAATCAACAACAAGTGGGACACAATCATCAAGTGGAACGAAATTTATTGGATATTTCAAACTTTTTTAACAAATAAAAAACTGAAAAATTGGGCGTGCAAAATTATTCAGCCCCCTTAAGTTAATACTTTGTAGCGCCACCTTTTGCTGCGATTACAGCTGTAAGTCGCTTGGGGTATGTCTCTATCAGTTTTGCACATCGAGAGACTGACATTTTTGCCCATTCCTCCTTGCAAAACAGCTCGAGCTCAGTGAGGTTGGATGGAGAGCATTTGTGAACAGCAGTTTTCAGTTCTTTCCACAGATTCTCGATTGGATTCAGGTCTGGACTTTGACTTGGCCATTCTAACACCTGGATATGTTTATTTGTGAACCATTCCATTGTAGATTTTGCTTTATGTTTTGGATCATTGTCTTGTTGGAAGACAAATCTCCGTCCCAGTCTCAGGTCTTTTGCAGACTCCATCAGGTTTTCTTCCAGAATGGTCCTGTATTTGGCTCCATCCATCTTCCCATCAATTTTAACCATCTTCCCTGTCCCTGCTGAAGAAAAGCAGGCCCAAACCATGATGCTGCCACCACCATGTTTGACAGTGGGGATGGTGTGTTCAGGGTGATGAGCTGTGTTGCTTTTACGCCAAACATAACGTTTTGCATTGTTGCCAAAAAGTTCGATTTTGGTTTCATCTGACCAGAGCACCTTCTTCCACATGTTTGGTGTGTCTCCCAGGTGGCTTGTGGCAAACTGTAAACGACACTTTTTATGGATATCTTTAAGAAATGGCTTTCTTCTTGCCACTCTTCCATAAAGGCCAGATTTGTGCAGTATACGACTGATTGTTGTCCTATGGACAGAGTCTCCCACCTCAGCTGTAGATCTCTGCAGTTCATCCAGAGTGATCATGGGCCTCTTGGCTGCATCTCTGATCAGTCTTCTCCTTGTATGAGCTGAAAGTTTAGAGGGACGGCCAGGTCTTGGTAGATTTGCAGTGGTCTGATACTCATACCATTTCAATATTATCGCTTGCACAGTGCTCCTTGGGATGTTTAAAGCTTGGGAAATCTTTTTGTATCCAAATCCGGCTTTAAACTTCTCCACAACAGTATCTCGGACCTGCCTGGTGTGTTCCTTGTTCTTCATGATGCTCTCTGCGCTTTAAACGGACCTCTGAGACTATCACAGTGCAGGTGGATTTATACGGAGACATGATTACACACAGGTGGATTCTATTTATCATCATTAGTCATTTAGGTCAACATTGGATCATTCAGAGATCCTCACTGAACTTCTGGAGAGAGTTTGCTGCACTGAAAGTAAAGGGGCTGAATAATTTTGCACGCCCAATTTTTCAGTTTTTTATTTGTTAAAAAAGTTTGAAATATCCAATAAATTTCGTTCCACTTCATGATTGTGTCCCACTTGTTGTTGATTCTTCACAAAAAATTACAGTTTCATATCTTTATGTTTGAAGCCTGAAATGTGGCAAAAGGTCGCAAAGTTCAAGGGGGCCGAATACTTTCGCAAGGCACTGTATAGGTCTACAATCCCTGCACATATTAAAAAGCTAAACACGAGCAGATTATGATTTCCATTACACGAGAGTAGATGTTAAAACTTCATGCTGATTTGAACTCGGCTCTCGCCAAGATAAGCACCAACTAAGACGTAGCTTTACAGTAAACTAATGTGATCCATATGTGTCTCCATCCATTTATGTCTCCTTCCATATGATGATGTAGATATCCTTCTGTCTGGTGTTAATGGCTGACGTGTAATGCTGGCTCCAGGGATCAGCTTATTTTGCCTCCCTGGTGCATCAGCACACACAACGGCTGCGATGCTGGCTCAGGGGATCAACCACAGTGCGGCCTCCCCAGCGCATCAGCATGACAACCATCTGGATTGAGCTAAGTAGGGTACATCTCTGGGGTCTTCAAGTGGGCACCTTCCATCCTCAGTGTTTCGTCGACTAGCCCACGACACCTCAAGAAGGCTCGACGGTGATTCTGGCATCCCAGCATCATCCCGCTCCGTCCTCCACTCAACTCAGCCCAGCTTACTTACCTGTACATCAGCGTTTCTTTCTTTCTATTGTGCTTGAGATCCCCAGCCTGAATCGTTCTGTCTCAACCACAGCCAGTTGCTGCTTCTCTGCTGCTTCAGATAAGTTCTTCACTATGCGACGCAACTCTTGGCCACTGAATCCGACGTCTCTGAGAACCCGGGTTGTAGAGTGTGCCACAAATCCTCGACAACCCAATTCCACTGGGTAAACCCAGACTCTCCATCCTCACTGTTCCGCTTCAGTGGCTAGTTGAGCATACCGCAGTTTCTTCCTCTCATACGCCTCATACAGCATCCTCCCATGGCACTGTTAACTCTACCAGGTGAACAAGGCGTGCTGATCCAGACCACAAGACAATATCTGGTCGAAGGTTAGTGGTGGCAATCTCAGGTGGAAAAATAAGCCTTTGACCAACATCTGCCAGCATTTTCCAGTCTCTAGCAGCTTCCAGTTGTCCTGGACAAGGATTGGTTTTAACATATTTTCTTGGTGGTTGCTCTCCTGGGCGGAGGAATGTTGTCTTTTGTGTGTAATGTTTTGATGGAACAGGTGGCAACTTATTGGTCATGTTACGCTTGTCTTCCAATGCTAAGGCCAAACATCGCAGCACCTGGTCATGGCGCCAAGTAAACCATCCTTGGCTAAGAGCCACCTTACATCCTGTCAAAATGTGCCTTAATGTTGCAGGTGATGAACACAAAGGAAGTGAGGGATCCTCTTCTACCCAGAGGTTTAGGTTCTGTGGTGATGGGAGAACATCATATGTTGACCTGATGAGGAAACTGATCCTGCTCTGTTCCACTGACCATAGGTCTTGCCAGCCAATCTTGCATTGTTCCACACTCTCCCATCTCATCCATTCTCCCTGCTTGGCCTGGGAAATGGCATTTATACACCTCATCCTCTCCTCCTGCTTTTGCACCTCGTTGACTACCTGCTTCCTCCTTTGAGCTGGGGCTGCCTTGTGCCATGTGGAGGAGCTGAATTGAGACCAAGACCCCCGCCTCAGTCTGTACAAGTCTGTATCGCTGTGTACAAGTCTATCTCAACACATGAGAGTTGTGAGTCTCACTGCGTAAAAGTATTTCTCAACACATGAGAGCTGTGAGTTTCGCTGTGTACAAGTCCACCTCAACACATGAGAGTGGCATGAATGAAATGTTTGAACACAGGCAGTCTCCTCCACCTCTTTCTGATGAACTACTCTCGTCCATTGATAAACACTTTAAATGACACTTTGCATTTGCTTTCAATGACTTTTACTCTGATTTTGTATCCAGTTATCATTTCACATGTGTTCATGCAATTACAATAGAGACAATAGCCATGCATGCATTCACTGGTGCAGAATTACATGAGATTGTGCTGAATGGAATACACAGTTCTGTGCTACAGTGCCACCTGGTGGTCACACCTGCAGAATGTATTTGACTTGCTCTCCTGGGTCCTGACGGTACCACTGCAGGTATATGCTGCTGGAAGCTGAATGGGTAAAATTGCAGTGTATTGTAACCGACTGGTCTTCTTGTGCATGCAGTGCAGCAGGCCATTGTGTAACAGAGTCTTGATCTTCAAAACTGGAACCTGCGGAACGGGAACAAGAGGTGATTTTAGGCTACAACACAACAACGTGCGGTCAGAATTATTATTTTGTAAATTGATATTCTAAAAAGAGGCCTACAATGTAGCACTACAGCGAGATATTGTACCTATAATTCCAAGAACTGTGCACAGAAGAAGAAGCAGGTCCATGTCTGCAGGCACTCTGCAGTATTGAATTAGTGCAGTGATGGATATCGATGAGGGGTCTGTTTATTCGTCTGTTAAAACCTGTTATTCTAACTGAGATACTGAGTGCACTGCATGTTTATGCTGTCTGATCTCCTTTTGCTGGGCTGACCTGATTTTACTGAAATGAGTGTACTGTACCGCCACCTACTGTCTGAAAATAAGACTAATGTGCTAATAAGTTCAATTCCAGAGCATTTGGTTATGAAATTGAGTCACCAGTTTATTATGATCTCAATATCTCAGGTTCTACTCTAGTCAAGCCCATTCTATATGTAGGGGCTGGTCGTATGAACAAGGCTACAGATGGATCTGCTCAGCACTGTATTTTTAATAGCATGTACTGTATAGAATAGGATAATCTGTGTTAGTACATCAGAGGATGTTTTGAAAATGCAATATACATGGGAATTTAAAATAGCAATATAATAATACAAATACTAAATAATAATAATAGCTCAGTTATTCAGCTCTACAGAACTCTGAACAGTTAATAATGAGCAGGTTTATTCATTTGCCTGTTTCATCAAGTGTGGGTGTTGTTGTATTCAGTGTTGGACTAACATTAAATGTTGCAATGACTGTGTTTGCTCTTACCCATTGTTATACAGAATTTAGAATAACAAGCTGCCAACATACTCTTGTTCACAAGATGGCAACATAGACCCTTACAGTAACATAATTACATTGTGTAACTCATATCTACCACAAATGAAATATTACATATAGAGCCAGTAATAACAATGGTGTGTATGCTGCTACACATAAGATGCACTACACATGACCTGAAACTTGGGGTATTCATATCTTGTTCTTCACCTTATTACTTAAAATAGTTTTTCTTGTTCATGTTGGTATCTGCAGAATTAGTAATACTGCAATAGGGTACAGACAATGCTAGTTTTACCATGGGGCCTGGGAAAGGTTCAATTAAAACATTAAACATCACAGCTGCTTGCCACAGTTTAAAGCATTCACATTTCCAATGCAATGCTGAAGTGCGAAGAGCAGCAGGTGGTTGTTGCAGGGCGAGGTGTAGAGTTCCTGTGACTGTGGGCCTCAGAGCACAGTAATACACTGCAGAGTCAGTGAGATCACACTGCTGTATTCTCAAAGGCACTGTTCAGCTGCTGGGGTTCAGCTCAGCAGAGAAACGGGCTGGAAACTCACTTGAGGGATCACTCAGATACTGGCTGGTGTGCAGTATATATTCAGGAGATTCCCCAGGGCTTTGTTTATACCAGTATAGACCAGGGCTGCTGTCTGTTGTATTATATTGACAGGTTGTTGAAGCTGACACCCTGGGATCCTTCAAGAAGCTGCTTGATGAGATTCTGGGATCAATAAGCTACTAACAACCAAACGAGCAAGATGGGCTGAATGGCCTCCTCTCGTTTGTAAACTTTCTTATGTTCTTATGTTCTTATGTTCTTAATGTTGTTTCATTTCATTCAGGAGTTAATATCTCAGCTGGAGACTGTGCCACTGAACCTCCAAGACTTCTCTCTGAAATACAGTTCAATAAATCCATGTTAAAGATATAGAATATGTGTGTGCTCCTAAGTGAATAATGCGAGTATTGGAATTGAACCCAAGCCCTGCATACACACCTATCAGAATCAGCAGAAGAGCTGTAGTGAGAACACTGTGCTGCTGATTTCCTCGCCCCATGCTCGGTGCCTGTGTGAGTGCAGAATGAGGAGAGCTCAAGGACTGCAGTGTTGGAAGATGAGACAGAAGCTGCACACGTGACCGATGATGTAGGTGAGAACTATTCCACACTGGAGTGTTAACTGGAGACATGATGATATGAAACAACAAGAGTGATGTGTACTTGAAGCAGCTGCAATGTGAAGCAGGCATACTTTACAATCCACGTGGAAACGTTGTGGATTCAACCTTAAGATCTAAACAATATGTTGCATCAATGTGCTGTACCCCTGACACTATCTACAGTATCTAATTATACATTCTGAATGTCATCTTCAAATAACTTCATTGATATGATTATTTTTGTATTATTATTTATCCTAGCAGACGCCCTTATACAGGGTGACTTACAATTGTTACAAGATATCACATTATTTTTTACATACAATTACCCATTTATACAGTTGGGTTTTTACTGGAGCAATCTAGGTAAAGTACCTTGCTCAAGGGTACAGCAGCAGTGTCCCCCACCTGGGATTGAACCCACAACCCTCCAGAGCCCTAACCACTATTCCACAATGCTGCCCCTGATATGACATGATATGACATGATATGTTATGGTATGTAACTTCAGTACATAATGATTTTGAAACATAAAAAAATGCTGTCCTTATATTTGGAGCATCATTTAGAAGTGTATTATTAAGACTGCATTTTATTAAAACAGGTCTTACTAATGCATTGTGAGGTCTTACTAATGCATTGTAAAGTTTTAACATTACTTCCCGTCATTTAAATTCAACACTTCTCACAATATATCCGAGCATCTTGTTGGCCTTTTTTATAGCTTCCCCACATTGTCTAGATGAAGACATTTCTGAGTCAACATAAACTCCTACGTCTTTTTCATAGATTCCTTCTTTAATTTCAGTATCTCCCATATGATATTTATAATGCACATTTTTATTGCCTCTGTGCAGTACTTTACACTTTTCTCTATTAAATGTCATTTGCCATGTGTCTGCCCAGTTTTGAATGACCTTTGCTGCAGCAACAGTGTTTGCCACTCCTCCTATTTTTGTGCCGTCTGCAAATTTAACAAGTTTGCTTACTATACCAGAATCTAATACTGATCCCTGTGGTACACCACTGGTTACCTCGCTCCATTTTGAGGTTTCTCCTCTAATCAGTACTTTCTGTTTTCTACATGTTAACCACTCCCCCTAATCCATGTGCAAGCATTTCCATGAATCCCTACTGAGTTCACTTTGAGAATTAATCTTTTATGTGGGACTTTGTGAAAAGCTTTCTGGAAATCTAAATAAAACATGTTTTATGTTTTGCAATTATCCATTGTCGATGTTGCATCCTCAAAAAAAATCAAACAGGTTACTTAGACATGAACTCCCTTTCGTAAAACCATGCTGAATGTCTCCCAGGATATTGTTACCATATAGGTAATTTTCCATTTTGGATCTTATTATAGTTTCCATAAGTTTATATATAATAGAAGTCAGGCTTATTGGTCTGTAGTTACCTGGTTCGGTTTTGTCTCCCTTTTTATGGATTTTACGTTTTTACATTTGCAATTCTCCAGTCTGTCGGTACAACCCCTGTGTCAAGAGACTGTTGCATGATCTTGGTTAGCGGTTTGTAAATAACTTCTTTCATTTCTTTGAGTACTATTGGGAGGATCTCATTTGGCCCAGAGGATTTGTTTATTTTAAGAGCTCCTAGTCCCTTTAACTAGGAGCTCTTATGCTAAATTTATTTAAAACTGGATAGGAACAGGTCGACATGTGAGGCATGTTGTCTGTGTCCTCCTTTGAAGAAACCTGTGAAAAGTAATAATTTAATATGTTTGCTTGTGGCAGGATAGCCGCAAAGGGAAGACTCAGAGACAGAAAATGCAGTGAAACAAAAAATATTTTAATTAACAAAAACACAAATAAAAAGGCACAAGGGCCAAACAAAAGCTTTAAACATGAAACAAAGGCTTCCAACAAAACACTGGAACAAATAAATCAAAGCAGGTAAACAGGTATCTATACACTTTTACAAACAACCCTTACTCTGTGTGTCTCTCTCCCTCCCTCTAACCAAACCACTCCAAACCACCCTCCCAACAAAGGGTTTCAGCTGTCTTTTATGCTCTGTGGCTGGAGCCCAATTAACTAATAATTAACAATTAAACACTTAAGGCTCCAGCCACATTCACACATGTATTTTACAGGGAGGAATTTAACACCCTCCCTGCCAATCCAAAACCAACAAGAATTATAATAAAAAACATAATAAAAACAGTAAAATTAACAATAATAAACACAAATTATAAATGTGAGCTGGCACCACATCACATTCCACTCCCCCCCCCCCCCCCCCTTGTGCGCAGCACACTTGGCCCCAACGGCCACCGCCCCCCCTTAGGCCCAAAGTCCTGGAAGAGGGAAAGCAAGTGGTCCATGGGGGCATCCATGGTGGGAGGTCATCCTTCTCCCATTGCTGAGGGAGGGTCAGTCCATAGCCCGGCACCCTCTTGGCGGGACAGAGACCTGGCGAAAGGGGACCCAGGTGCAATGGATGCAGTGTCGGGAGCGCAGGCAGACGACCGGTCGGCTGCAGCCCCAGGCAGAGGTGTGCGCCCAGGCGACAGTGCAGCGACGTCTGGGCAACCAGGGGGAGCGGAGCAGGAGACCAGGCGACCTCCTGTGCCTGGTGGTGCTGTGACCTGGGAGTCAGGTCCAGCGACCAAAGGTCCAGATGGAGCCTGGGTGTCCGGGAGCCCAGGCCAAGGGATCCAACCCCCAGGCACCGGGCTGTGGCACAGGGGTGGTGGTCGGGGCTTTGGTGGTAGTGGTCTCCTCACCTCCCCCCCTTCTTCGTGGCCGGCAGCTCCCCTTTGTGAGGCTCTGGCCACAGTACTTCCTGCTGCCATTCAGGACTGGCAGTGACCCCAGGAGAAGCAGGACCCTCGGGAGGCGATGACGGCAGCGGACCCTCGGGAAGCGACGGCGGCAGAGGATCCTTGGGAGGCGATGGCGGCAGCGGACCCTCGGGAGGCGAAGACGGGAGCGGACCCTCGGGAGGAGACGGCGGTAGAGGACCCTGGGGAGGCGAACTCGGGAGGGGAGCCTCTGGCCATGAAGGTGGCAGCGGGAGCTCTACTTCTCCCTTATACTCTGTAACTGGTGGCTCCCCAGGCAATGCAGAGCAGCAGGCAACCCCAAGTGAAGTAAGACCCTCGGGAGCCGAACTCGGGAGGGGAGCCCCTGGCCATGAAGGCGGCAGCGGGAGCTCCACTTCTCCCTTGTACTCTGTAACTGGTGGCTCCAAAGGCGATGCAGAGCAGCAGGCAACCCCAGGCGATGCGGAGCAGTAGGCAACCCCTGGCAATTCAGAAGTGGTATCCCTGAGCAGAGCGGCCTTGGCATCCTTGGGCAGTGCGAGGCAGGATTCCTTGGGCGGTGCGAAGCAGGCATCCTTGGGCAACGCGAGAGAGGTATCCTTGGGCGGCGCGAGGCAGGCATCCCCGGGTGGCGCGAGACAGGCATCCCCGGGCGGCGTGAGGCAGGCATTCTTTGGTGGTGCCAGGCAGGTATCCTTGGGTGGTGCCAGGAAGGTATCCTTGGGCAGTGCGAGGCAGGCTTCCTTGGGTGGTGTGAGGCAGGCATCCTTGGGCAGTGCGAGGCAGGCATGCTTGGGCGGTGCAGGTAGTGCTGTCGTTTTCTCCAGCAGCAGGGAAAAGGCTACCGGTTCCTCCGACAGCAATGGAGGACTGTCCTTCCATCCTCCCCCCCCCAGAAAAAAAAACAGGGGGTTGAGCCTGTAACTCCTCCCCTTCCAGCTCTGGAGATGGCGGCTCCTCCTCTTCCCACTCTGGAGACTGCAGCGTTGGATCCTCTCCTTCTGGCTCTGTAGACGGCAGCTCCACCCCCTCTGGCTCGTAGGATGGCAGCTCCACCCACTCCATTACCTGGAATGCTGGTATCTCTGCCATGTCTTGAGCGAGGTAACGGAGCACCATGGCTGTAGTCTCATGAAGGGATGCTGTGTGGTGCTGTCTCTCCCAGGCCTCCCATTGCTCCCCATCTCAACACCACAATGCGTTGATAGCAACTGGGAGGTCGCTGCAGAGGTCCCCCTCTGCGTCCATCAGCCATTCCCAGATTTTCTGGGACGATGGTGAACCCGGTGGCACTGGAGCTACCGGTGTTGCTGCTGATGCCTGGGCTGTCGCATAGGGACATCCAGCCGAGTTGTGCCCGTCCTCCTCGCAGTGACCACACCAGTCAGCCGATGGCTCCTCTGGACATGCCCGCCAGGGACGGTCCTCCTTCCCGCACCAGGAGCACCACGGCAACAAGCTGCTGTTTCAGTTTCTACTGCTACCGCTGCCACACCACCTGTGGCAGGATAGCCGCAGAGGGAAGACTCCGAGACAGAAAATGCAGTGAAACAAAAAATATTTTAATTGACAAAAACAGAAATAAAAATGCACAAGGGCCAAACAAAAGGCTTCCAGCAAAACACTGGAACAAATAAATCAAAGTAAACAGGTATCTATACACTTTTGCAAACCAAACCACTCCAAACCTCTCTCCCAACAAAGGGTTTCAGCTGTCTTTTAGGCTCTGTGGGTGGAGCACAATTAACTAATAATTAACAATTAAACACTTAAGGCTACAGCCACATTCTCACATGTATTTTACAGGGAGGAATTTAACACCCTACCTGCCAATCCAAAACAAATAAAAATTATAATAAAAAACATAATGAAAACAACAGTAAAAATAACAATAATAAACACAAATTATAAGGGCGAGCTGGCACTCCATCACATTGCTATTTCTTTTTTCTTCGTCTATGATTTTGCCATTTGTGTCTCTTAGACATTTAACCTCCTCTTTGAATGTTCTCTTGCTGTTGTAATATTGGAAAAATATTTTGGAAATGGTTTTAGCCTTAGCAAAATTGATTTTTATCTCTTTCTTGGCCTTTTGAACTTGTTTTTTGACTTGTGTTTGCAGTTCCAAGTACTCTTTCTGTGTACTTTGTTTTTGGTCCCTTTTAAATGTTCTGTAAAGTGCCTTTTTTCGCTGAATATTTTTTTTTTTGATTGATCTATTAAACCATTTTGGCTATTTTGTTTTAGATTTAGATTTGTCTACCTTAGGGATGTAATTGTTTTGCGCCTCTAGTACTACATTTTTAAAAAACAGCTACCCTTTTTCTGTGGTTGTTTTCTCTATTTTACTCCAATCTACTTCTGTTAGTCTCTGTTTCATACTTTCATAGTTTGCTTTTCTAAAATTGTAAACCTTAGCTTTAGTCATTACATTTGGGGTTTTAAAATCACTTCAAATGAGACCATGTTGTGGTCTGAGTTTGCCAATGGCTGTCTGACCTCTGTTTTAGTTATTCTGTCTTCGTTATTTGAAAAGACTAAATCAAGGCATGCCTCCCCTCTAGTCGGTGCCTTGACAAATTGCGTTAAGAAGCAGTCATTTGTCATTTCCACCATTTCAATTTTGTCCATCGTGCTCCCCACCGGGTTCTCCCATTTTATATGGGGGAAGTTGAAATCCACCATTAGTATGGCTTCTCCTTTTCTACACACATTTCGAATGTCATTGTATAACAGATTATTTTGATCGGCATCTGAATTTGGTGGTCTATAGCATGCTCCTATTATTATGCCCTTTGAATTTTTGTCCATTATTCTGACCATATTGATTTGGCATTGTTTTCTTTGTTCAGATTTAACACCTGGGCTTCAAGACTAGTTCTTATGTATAGCGCTACCCCTCCGCCTCTTCTGTCCTGCCTGTCTTTCCTATACAGTGTGTACCCACTAATATTATCTTCATCTCCTTCCCTCTCAGACAACCAAGTTTCTGCAACACCTATCACATCGTATTTACTTGTTAGTGCAGTAGCTTCAAGTTCTAACATTTTGTTTCTGAGACTTCTAGCATTAAGATAAATGCATTTAATAGCTGTCTTACCTGAGTTGTTGCCTTTGTTTTGATGTTGTGTCTCTTGGCCTGTCTCTTCCAATGTTGTTTGTACCAATGTGGACGACTGTCTGTGCAGCCAAACAAACTCACTAAAACTGTGACTGATTAGACAATGCTGCCATCTGCTGGTCTGCTTTAAACATTGCTTTATTGATTTGGATGTAAAAACACAATTAGTGCTTAATGGTAGCTGATAATGGACTGACACTCAATGAAAGTATTAATTAATTATTTTTGACTGCTCTGTGAATGTTTTCCACAACATTGCAAAAGGTCGCATTCGACTGTATATTATTTCAAATGAAGGATCGCAATGAAACAATAGTGTAGTTTCACTTTTGTGCCTGTAGGGGTCATAATACAAGTTAGTGATGCATCTATTCATTATTCTTACTCGAGAGTTCCCCTGAGATAACATTCATGGGGTTTCCATTCGCTTAATTTATTTTACTTGAGTAAACCGGGCTTTTCCCTCGACGTCATGTAAATTAATGGGAAAGTTGGAGGTTGATATGTAAATTAGCTATGCGTAAAGTACTCGTGCAGTTTTTGAAGCTTACTCGGGCAGCAGTGTGGAGTAGTGGTTAGGACTCTGGACTCTTGACCGTAGGTACAATCCCAAGTAGGGGACACTGCTGCTGTACCCTTGAGGAAGGTACTTTACCTTGATTGTTCCAGTAAAAACCCAACTGTATACATTGGTAATTGTAGGTAAAAGAATGTGATATCTTGTACCATTTGTAAGTCGCCCTGGATAAGGGCGTCTGCTAAGAAATAAATAATAATAATACTAGTGAAAATGTGGTTTCCATGCGCAGAGACCTGAATCTAAGCTGCTGTAATAAAGCAAAATACCTCGTGCCTGGCTGGTTAATAATGTGTTTTACTACTCTTGCCCAAATTGTTTTTCAAATGTCATTAGTACTGAATACTGTTTCAATGAATGTATCTTACGACTCATTAATTAAAAATAAACTCAGAGGTATGAAATAAAACTGACCAACAGATATTGCAGATCACCATGGCTGAAAACCTGCGGAGACGTAATATATATATATTACTTTCATTCTGGCAATACAGCATGTAGGGGATCAGGTGATGCTGCGTATACTACCCTGGCTTAGAACGGCTGACAGCTGCTGAGGACCTGTCCAGACGGCTGACAGCTGCTGAGGAAGCTTTCAACACCACGCTTGGGCAAATGTGGGTAGTGGGCACTTAAATGGGAGGTGGCAGATACTGGTGAAACGAACTGAAATGCAGCAGTAGTTTGTTCCCAAAATTGGCACTGCCTGCTATGACAGACGGGGAAGGTTACCAGTGTTGCCAAGTCTCACGAGAAAAAAAGCGACACTGCCTTTCAAAACAAGCCCAAAACAAGAGACCCGTGTTAGAGTATGGGTGTTTAGGCAAGTTCCAACCAATGACTCTCAAAAGCAAGCCCAATTCTGCTTATTATAAGTGGACTAGGCAACTGTGAAGTTTACCTCAGTCGCCAGTTTCAATTTGACACAGCGATCTGAGGAGGCTCGTGCTGTCAGAGATTCTCTCCTTTATTTTAAGTTGTGTTGGATGTACTGTTGTGCCAAATATTAATGATGCAAACAGATAAAACACCATCAATACGTTCATTTACAATTTTATTTGGTCAGTTCTGAGAGAGCATCAACAACTTGTTGTTGCGCTGTTTTGGGCGATCAAGCTGGCTCATGATATCCAGTTCACAAACTATATTTACTAACGTGGACGGCAGACACACGTTGTCTTTGGACATAGCTGCGATCAAAAAGAAAAGTACGGGAATTAATTCAATTAGCCATTTCAGCAGCAAGAGTATTCTCAAACAGGTGCATTAATACTATAAATCGGGCAGAACGCATTTCATGGTAAGTGGTTTTATACAGAACTGTAAACCCACAAGAGATATACAACATGACCAGACACAGCAAAACACAATAATAATAAAAATAAAAACGTCCGCATTATCATTAAGGTGAACTACACCACTGCTAACCATAAAATCAGCCATCAACCACTACTTTCTGCCGTCTTGGAATCCACAGTAACAACTGACCTGCTCCCTTGCAATATTTATAGTTAAGGATAAACACGCTCATTAACATTTACACGTGCATTGCGGGTTCCCATGGATTTCCCGTGTGTTTTGTCATTTACACGAGTAAATTAGATTTACCCTATCACTCTCTTTCGCCGTTTTTTCCGGTCACAAACCTGATTTAACCGAGTAATTCTCCCAAACGGGCACGTGCATCGCCATTGCATGTGTAAATTGACCCCCATGGAAATCCCATGATTGACAGACAGTAGCTGCTCAGGTTGCTAGGATAAGGTCTGCATCATGTGCAGCAGTGTCAACAGGGATAAATAAACTCAATGGCCTGTCTGTTTTACACCTGTATTAATTTTGTATTTTTAGACACCATTAAAAGCTTTTTTTTAAATCATAAAATGTCTACTGAAAATGTATTTGTAGAAATTAAATACCAAGACCAGAGATGTGTTTTCAAGACTGCTCTGGTTGTGAGCTGAGTTCAGATCCACAGTGCTGTGAGCCGAGTTCAGAACCACAGTATTTGAATGACAGGTCACTTCTATTGAACAGATTCATCTTGATTCAGTGTCAGTATTTGAATGACAGGTCACTTCCATTGAGCAGATTCATCCTGATTCAAGGTGTCAGTATTTGACTGACAGGTCACTTCTATTGAGCAGATTCATCTTGATTCAAAGTGTCAGTATTTGAATGACAGGTCACTTCTATTGAGCAGATTCATCTTGATTCAAAGTGACAGTATTTGAATGACAGGTCACTTCTTTTGAGCAGATTCGTCTTGATTCCTGCAGTCTGTAGTGTGGAGGCAGAGTCCGATCACAGCTACTTTTAAAAACAAGTTGTTTTTACTTCAAGGTGCACTTTGATGACTGGGATTTTATTTCATTTTTAAAAATTGAAAATACACAAATGATTCACTCAGGTAACCGTACAAGAGGAAGGTCTCTTCACAATGTGAAAACGAGAGAATGGCAAAACTGTTTGAAATTGAAAAAGAATCCAAGAACAACACTATGAGGTTACACTGATACTGGCTCTTTAATGAAGTCCCAGATCAAGCACTTGTTGATTCATTTCCACATACAATGCTCATTGTGCTTCACCATAACCTGCTCTCTTATTCCAATTCTATGAACAGGGAACACATTTCCAACGAGTGCAGAGAAGAAAGTGACTCAAAATGCAAACAGTTTGCCTGCATTGAAACCACTTCCTTTATAATGGACTCATTCCAATGATAGTGTGTGGAAGAAGTTCAACAGGACTTTCTTTAATCTTTTACCAGGTAATGGGCCTGTGCCAGTTAGTGCTGAGAGAGTTTTTGTACAGCGTCCCAATGAGTTTTCACACTGTGCTATCCTCAGAGCACAGTGATAGATTGCTGTGTCGCTCAGAGCAAGTTTGGAAATGGTGATTGTTGTAGAAGAGCTGTCTGCTGTAGAGGTGAATCGGCTTTTAGCAAAGTCTGCAATATCACTCAGGCTACTCACTGAACCAGTTCCTTTATACAATATGTATTCCAGGGCTCGGTTTGAGTTCTGCCGATACCAGTAGAGATAAACATTGCTGCTACTTGCAGTATAAGAGCAGCTGAGCGTTACTGACTCTCCTTCTGTTCTGGACTCTGCTGTCTGTTGAGGAATGATGGAATCCCCGCTTGTCATGACTGAACATTGAGGAAGAAAAAGAACATTTAATAGTCATAAACAACAACAACAACAATAATAATAATAATAATAATAATAATAATAATAATAATAATAATAATAATAATAATAATAATAATCTTGTTGTGTTGAAATTACCTGGCAGGATAATAAACATACACATTATTAATGGATTCATTTTAGCTCAGTGCTAATTTCTTTAAGAACAGAATAGAAAGGTTCTGTCTCTGTGTTGATTCTGGTGCTTTTCTCTTCACAATGCTGCTCTGAAATATTCTGCTTAGAGGTTTTGAACATCAAATGTCCGTAACCAATCAGCAAAGAGAAACAGAAACATGTGATGTAAATGTGATGTAAACATGTAACTGCAGTTCGTAGTTGTGGTTACAATGGGTGCAGAACGGGAGGTGAAAACCGTTCTTTACATAAGCACATTTTTAGTGGCCACTAAAGTCCCACTTTATGGCGCTAAACATGGTTTGCACATGCAAAGCAAAACTTTTGGCTGCAATATGGGTGTTTTGCAGCCGCAGATCACTCTACAGGCATCCTTACATCAGCCTCTAAACATCACAGCTGTTTGACACAGTTTAAAGCATTCACATTTCCAATGCAATGCTGAAGTGCAAAGAGCAGCAGGTGGTTGTTGCAGGGCGAGGTGTAGAGTTCCTGTGACTGTGGGCCTCAGAGCACAGTAATACACAGCAGAGTCAGTGAGCTCACACTGCTGTATTCTCAAAGGCACTGTTCGGCTGCTGGGGTTCAGCTCAGCTGAGAAACGGGCTGGAAACTCACTTGAGGGATCACTCAGATACTGGCTGGTGTGCAATATATATTCAGGACATTCCCCAGGGCTTTGTTTATACCAGTATAGATCAGGGCTGCTGTCTGTTGTATTATATTGACAGGTTAATGTTGTTTAATTTCCTTCAGAAGTTAATATCTCAGCTGGAGACTGTGCCACTGAACCTCCAAGACTTCTCTCTGAAATACAGTTCAATAAATCCATGTTAAAGATATAGAATATGTGTGTGCTCCTATGTGAATAATGCGAGTATTTGAATTGAACCCAAGCCCTGCATACACACCTATCAGAATCAGCAGAAGAGCTGTAGTGAGAACACTGTGCTGCTGAATTCCTCGCCCCATGCTCGGTGCCTGTGTGAGTGCAGAATGAGGAGAGCTCAAGAACTGCAGTGTTGGAAGATGAGACAGAAGCTGCACACGTGACCGATGATGTAGGTGAGAACTATTCCACACTGGAGTGTTCACTGGAGACATGATGATATGAAACAACACGAGTGATGTGTACTTGAAGCAGCTGCAGTATGAAGCAGGAATACTTTACAATCCATGTGGAAACATTGTGGATTCAACCTTAATATCTAAACAATATGTTGCATCAATGTACTGTACCCCTGACACTATCTACAGTATCTAATTATACATTCTGAATGTCATCTTCAAATAACTTCATTGATATGATTATTTTTGTATTATTATTTATTTCCTAGCAGACGCCCTTATACAGGGTGACTTACAATTGTTACAAGATTCACATTATTTTTTACATACAATTACCCATTTATACAGTTGGGTTTTTACTGGAGCAATCTAGGTAAAGTACCTTGCTCAAGGGTACAGCAGCAGTGTCCCCCACCTGGGATTGAACCCACAACCCTCCAGTCAAGAGTCCAGAGCCCTAACCACTATTCCACACTGCTGCCCCTGATATGACATGATATGATATGATATGTTATGATATGTAACTTCAGTACATAATGATTTTGAAACATAAAAAATGCTGTCCTTATATTTGGAGCATCCTTTAGAAGTGTATTAATAAGACTGCATTTTATTAAAACAAATAAAAGAACATAAGAACATAAGAAAGTTTACAAATGAGAGGAGGCCATTCAGCCCATATTGCTTGGTTTTTATCTGCTTACTGATCCCAGAATCTCATCAAGCAGCTTCTTGAAGGATCCCAGGGTGTCAGCTTCAGCAACATTACTGGGGAGTCAGTTCCAGACCCTCACAATTCTCTGTGTAAAAAAGTGCCTCCTATTTTCTGTTCTGAATGCCCCTTTATCTAATCTCCATTTGTGACCCCTGGTCCTTGTTTCTTTTTTCAGTTCAAAAAAGACGCCTGGGTCGACATTGTCTATACATTTTAGGATTTTGAATGCTTGAATCAGATCACCACATAGTCTTCTTTGTTCAAGACTGAATAGATTCAATTCTTTTAGCCTGTCTGCATACGACATGCCTTTTAAACCCAGGATAATTCTGGTTGCTCTTCTTTACACTCTTTCTAGAGCAGCAATATCCTTTTTGTAACAAGGTGACCAGAATTGAACACAATATTCTAGGTGAGGTCTTACTAATGCATTGTAAAGTTTTAACATTACTTTCCTTGATTTAAATTCAACACTTCTCACAATATATCCGAGCATCTTGTTGGCCTTTTTTATAGCTTCCCCACATTGTCTAGATAAAGACATTTCTGAGTCAACATAAACTCCTAGGTATTTTTCATAGTTCCCTTCTTCAATTTCAATATCTCCCATATGATATTTATAATGCACATTTTTATTGCCTCCGTGCAGTACTTTACACTTTTCTCTATTAAATGTCATTTGCCATGTATCTGACAGTTTTGAATGCTGTCTAGATCATTTTGAATGACCTTTGCTGCAGCAACAGTGTTTGCCACTCCTCCTATTTTTGTGTTGTCTGCAAATTTAACAAGTTTGCTTACTATACCAGAATCTAATACTGATCCCTGTGGTACACCACTGGTTACCTCGCTCCATTTTGAGGTTTCTCCTCTAATCAGTACTTTCTGTTTTCTACATGTTAACCACTCCCCCTAATCCATGTGCAAGCATTTCCATGAATCTCTACTGAGTTCACTTTGAGAATTAATCTTTTACGTGGGACTTTGTCAAAAGCTTTCTGGAAATCTAAATAAACCATG
This sequence comes from Acipenser ruthenus, assembly GCF_902713425.1. Classification (NCBI taxonomy): domain Eukaryota; kingdom Metazoa; phylum Chordata; class Actinopteri; order Acipenseriformes; family Acipenseridae; genus Acipenser; species Acipenser ruthenus. The sequence continues at coordinate 13,255,613 of NC_081209.1, read as the reverse complement.
TTTTATGTTTTGCAATTATCCATTGTCGATGTTGCATCCTCAAAAAAAATCAAGCAGGTTACTTAAACATGATCTCCCTTTTGTAAAACCATGCTGAATATCTCCCAGGATATTGTTACCATATACTGTAATTTTCCATTTTGGATCTTATTATAGTTTCTATAAGTTTACATATAATAGAAGTCAGGCTTATTGGTCTGTAGTTACCTGATTCGGTTTTGTCTCCCTTTTTGTGGATCGGTATTACATTTGCTATTTTCCAGTCTGTCGGTACAACCCCTGTGTCAAGAGACTGTTGCATGATCTTGGTTAGCGGTTTGTAAATAACTTCTTTCATTTCTTTGAGTACTATTGGGAGGATCTCATCTGGCCCAGGGGATGTGTTTATTTTAAGAGCTCCTAGTCCCTTTACACTTCTGCCTCTGTTATGCTAAAGTTATTTAAAACTGGATAGGAACAGGTCGACATGTGAGGCATGTTGTCTGTGTTCTCCTTTGTAAAAACCTGTGAAAAGTAATAATTTAATATGTTTGCTTGTGGCAGGATAGCCACAGAGGGAAGACTCGGAGACACAAAATGCAGTGAAACAAAAAAATATTTTAATTAACAAAAAGACAAATAAAAAGGCACAAGGGCCAAACAAAAGCTTTAAACATGAAACAAAGGCTTCCAACAAAACACTGGAACAAATAAATCAAAACAGGTATCTATACACTTTTACAAACAACCCTTACTCTGTGTGTGTCTCTCTCTCTCTCTCTCTCTCTCTCTCTCTCTCTCTCTCTCTCTCTCTCTCTCTCTCTCTCTCTCTCTCTCTCTCTCTCTCTCTCTCTCTCTCTCTCTCTCTCCCTCCCTCTAACCAAACCACTCCAAACCACCCTCCTAACAAAGGATTTCAGCTGTCTTTTATGCTCTGTGGCTGGAGCCCAATTAACTAATAATTAACAATTAAACACTTAAGGCTACAGCCACATTCTCACATGTATTTTACAGGGAGGAATTTAACACCCTCCCTGCTAATCCAAAACAAACAAGAATTATAATAAAAAACATAATAAAAACGGTAAAATTAACAATAATAAACACAAATTATAAATGTGAGCTGGCACCCCATCACATTCCACCCCCCCACCCCCCCACAGCCCCCCTTGTGCGCAGCACACTTGGCCCCAACGGCCACCTCCCCCCTTAGTCCCAAAGTCCTGGAAGAGGGAAAGCAAGTGGTCCATGTGGGCCGCCATGGCGGAGGGTCCTCCTTCTCCCATTGCTGAGGGAGGGTCAGTCCATAGCCCGGCACACTCTTGTCGGGACAGAGACCTGGTGAAAGGGGACCCAGGTGCAATGGATGCAGTGTCGGGAGCGCAGGCAGGCGACCGGTCGGCTGCAGCCCCAGGCAGAGGTGCGCGCCCAGGCGATAGTGCAGCGACGTCTGGGCAACCAGGGGGAGCGGAGCAGGAGACCAGGCAACCTCCTGTGCCTGGTGGTGCTGCGACCTGGGAGTCAGGTCCAGTGACCAAAGGTCCAGACGGAGCCTGGGTGTCCGGGAGCCCAGGCCAAGGGATCCAACCCCCAGGCACCGGGCTGTGGCACAGGGGTGGTGGTCGGGGCTGTGGTGGAGGTGGTCTCCTCACCTCCCCCCCCTTCTTCGTGGACGGCAGCTCCCCTTTGTGAGGCTCCGGCCACTGTACTTCCTGCTGCCATTCAGGAATGGCAGCCACCCCAGGAGAAGCAGGACCCTCGGGAGGCGATGATGGCAGCGTGACCCTCGGGAAGCGACGGCGGCAGAGGACCCTCGGGAGGCGATGGCAGCAGCGGAACCTCGGGAGGCGACGGCAGCAGCGGACCCTCGGGAGGCGAACTCGGGAGGGGAGCCCCTGGCCATGAAGGCGGCAGCAGTAGCTCTACTTCTCCCTTATACTCTGTAACTGGTGGCTCCACAGGCAATGCAGAGCAGCAGGCAACTCCAGGCGAAGCGGAACAGCAGGCAACCCCAGGCGATGAGGAACAGCAGGCAACCCCTGGCGATGCGGAGCAGCAGGCAACCCCTGGCGATTCAGAAGTGGTATTCCTGAGCGGAGCGGCCTTGGCATCCTTGGGCGGTGCGAGGCAGGCTTCCTTGGGCGGTGCAAGGCAGGTATCCTTGGGCGGCGTGAGGCAGGCATCCCCGGGCGGCGCAAGGCAGGCATCCCCGGGCGGCGCAAGGTAGGCATCCCCGGGCGGCGCGAGGTAGGCATTCTTTGGTGGTGCCAGGCAGTTATCCTTGGGTGGTGCCAGGCAGGTATCCTTGGGTGGTGCCAGGAAGGTATCCTTGGGCGGTGCCAGGAAGGCATCCTTGGGTGGTGCGAGGAAGGCATCCTTGGGCGGTGCGAGGCAGGCGTGCTTGGGTGGTGCAGGTAGTGCTGCCGGCTCCTCCGGCAGCAAGGAAAAGGCTACCAGTTCCTCCGACAGCAATGGAGGACTGTCCTTCCATCCTCCCCCTCCCAGAAAAAAACAGGGGGTTGAGCCTGTAACTCCTCCCCTTCCAGCTCTGGAGATGGCGGCTCATCCTCTTCCCGCTCTGGAGACTGCAGCGTTGGATCCTCCCCTTCTGGCACTGTAGATGGCAGCTCCACCCCCTCTGGCTCGCAGGATGGCAGCTCCACCCACTCCGGTACCTGGAATGCTGGTTTCTCTGTCATGTCTTGAGCAAGGTAACAAAGCACCATGGCTGTAGTCTCATGAAGGGACGCTGGGTGGTGCTGTCTCTCCCAGGCCTCCCATTGCTCCCCATCTCGACACCACAACACGTTGATAGCAAGTGGGAGGTCGCTGCAGAGGTCTCCCTCTGTGTCCATTAGCCATTCCCAGATTTTCTGGGACGAGGGCGAACCCAGTGGCACTGGAGCTGCTGATGCCTGGGCTGTCGCATAGGGACATCCAGCCAAGTTGTGCCCATCCTGTTCGCAGCGGCCACACCAGTCAGCCGGTGGCTCCTCTGGACATGCCCACCAGCGATGGTCCTCCTTCCCGCACCAGGAGCACCACGGGAACAAGCTGCTGTTTCATCTTCTGTTGCTGCCGCTGCCTGCTCTTCTTGTCCATTTTTTTTTACAAAAACAAAACAAAAAACTGCACTTCCGCTCTGAGTCTCCAGGGGGCACTATCCCACTCTGACACCACCTGTGGCAGGATAGCCGCAGAGGGAAGAAAATGCAGAAAAACAAAAAATATTTAAATTGACAAAAACAGAAAAGAAAGGCACACGGGCCAAACACAAGGCTTCCAGCAAAACACTGGAACAAATAAATAAAAGTAAACAGGTATCTATACACTTTTGCAAACCAAACCACTCCAAACCACTCTCCCAACAAAGCTTTTCAACTGTCTTTTATGCTCTGTGGGTGGAGCACAATTAACTAATAATTAACAATTAAACACTTAAGGCTACAGCCACATTCTCACATGTATTTTACATAGAGGAATTTAACACCCTACCTGCCAATCCAACACAAACAAAAATTATAATAAAAAACATAATGAAAACAACAGAAAAAATAACAATAATAAACAAAAATTATAAGGGCGAGCTGGCACTCCATCACATTGCTATTTTTTTTCTTCGTCTATGATTTTGCCATTTGTGTCTCTTAGACATTTAACCTCCTCTTTGAATGTTCTCTTGCTGTTATAATATTGGAAAAACATTTTGGAATTGATTTCAGCCCCCTTATTAATATTGATTTATATCTCTTTCTTGGCCTTTTGAACTTGTTTTTTGACTTGTGTTTGCATTTCCAAGTACTCTTTCTGTGTACTTTGTTTTTGGTCCCTTTTAAATGTTCTGTAAAGTGCCTTTTTTCGCTGAATATTTTTTTTTTTTTATTGATCTTTTAAACCATTTTGGCTATTTTGTTTTAGATTTAGATTTGTCTACCTTAGGGATGTAATTGTTTTGTGCCTCTAGTACTACATTTTTTAAAAAACAGCCACCCTTTTTCTGTGGTTGTTTTCTCTATTTTACTCCAATCTACTTCTGTTAGTCTCTGTTTCATACTTTCATAGTTTGCTTTTCTAAAATTGTAAACCTTAGCTTTAGTCATTACATTTGGGGTTTTAAAATCACTTCAAATGAGACCATGTTGTGGTCTGAGTTTGCCAATGGCTTTGTGACCTCTGTTTTAGTTATTCTGTCTTCGTTATTTGAAAAGACTAAATCAAGGCATGCCTCCCCTCTAGTCGGTGCCTTGACAAATTGCGTTGAGAAGCAGTCATTTGTCATTTCCACCATTTCAATTTTGTCCATCGTGCTCCCCACCGCGTTCTCCCATTTTATATGGGGGAAGTTGAAATCCCCCATTAGTATGGCTTCTCCTTTTCTACACACAGTTCGAATGTCATTGTATAACAAATTATTTTGATCGGCATCTGAATTTGGTGGTCTATAGCATGCTCCTATTATTATGCCCTTTGAATTTTTGTCCATTATTCTGACCCATACTGATTTGACTTTGTTTTCTTTGTTCAGATTTAACACCTGGGCTTCAAGACTAGTTCTTATGTATAGCGCTACCTCTCCGCCTCTTCTGTCCTGCCTATACAGTGTGTACCCACTGATATTATCTTCGTCTCCTTCACTCTCAGACAACCAAGTTTCTGTAACACCTATCACATCGTAGTTACTTGTTAGTGCAGCAGCTTCAAGTTCTAACATTTTGTTTCTGAGACTTCTAGCATTAAGATAAATGCATTTAATAGCTGTCTTACCTGAGCTGTTGCCTTTGTTTTGATGTGGTCTCCCTTCTGTTTTTTGTTTTCTCCCCCTTCCTTTCTAGTTGAAATGCTTTTGGTCCTCCTCAAGGATCCTTTCTCCGAGTAGATTGGTTCCCTTTCTGTTCAAGTGCAGTCCGTCCTGCCTATATAGATAGTCCTTGTTGTAGAATATGCCCAAATGTTCAAGAAAGATGAAGCCATGCATTTTGATTATGTATTTCCAGCTGTCTATATGGTCCTTTGCAAGGTGCCAGCAGTATCCCAGAAAATACCACAGTTTTGGTCTTGTCTTTTAATTTCCTTCCTAGCTCTCTGGATTTGTTTTGTTGGGATCTTGGCCTGTCTCTTCCAATGTTGTTTGTACCGATGTGGACGACTGTCTGTGCAGCCAAACAAACTCAGTAAAACTGTGACTGTTTAGACAATACTGCCATCTGCTGGTCTTCTACTATAAATATTTCTTTATTGATTTGGGTGTAGAAACATAATGAGTGTTTATTGATAGCTGATAAAGGACTAACACTCAATGAAAGCATTAATTAATTATTTTGCTCTGTGAATGTTTTCCACAACTGCATTGCAAAGGGTCACTTTCGCCTGTATATATTATTTCAAATGAAGTATCACAAGGAAACAATAGTGTAGTTTCACTGTTGTGCCTGTAGGGGTCATAATACAAGTCAGTGTTGCACCTGTTCATTATTCTCACTCGAGAGTTCCCCTGAGGTAACATTGACAGACAGCAGCTGCTCAGAGCAAGTTTGGAAATGGTGATTGTAGTAGAAGTGCTGTCTGCTGTAGAAGAGAACCGGCATTTAGCAAAGTCTGCAGTGTCACTCAGGCTATTCCATGAACCAGCTCCTTTCTGCAGTATGTATTCCAGGGCTCGGTTTGAGTTCTGCCGATACCAGTAGAGAAGAACATCGTTGCTACTTGCAGTATAAGAGCAGCTGAGCGTTACTGACTCTCCTTCTGTTCTGGAGACTGCTGTCTGTTGAGGACTGATGGAATCCCCGCTAGTCATGGCTAAACATTGAGGAGAAATGTTAATAATAATAATAATAATAATAATAATAATAATAATAATAATAATAATAATAATAATAATAATAATAATAATGTAACTGAAAGGACCTGGAAGTGTAATGAATGCAATGAAGAAACAAGTCATGTTTTCCATTGTAGTTTAATGTTAGTATGAGGACAGGCCTGAAGGTTACTGACTGTGTGAAGATTTTTATTCAGGTGCTTTTCTGTTCAGTTGCAATATTGTGCTTTGAGGTTTCACATGTCACATCTTCATAACCCAAAGAGCAAACTCTTGCATAAAAAGATATCACTACAGTCATTATAGCCACCCAGCTTGACAAAAACCCTTACAAAATAAATAGGTGAGCAGGACATATGAAAGACTTGTACAGCATGTTATCATCCACATGTTACCTGTATGCTATGCTTCTCATATTCTCAAAACACTCACACAGATTGTATTTTAAACCCTGGTTTGGACCTTGTTTGTACCATTGCATTGTATTAAAGCTGCTTGTCTGAGAAAGACAGTTTATCTGAACTGATTCTCCTTCTGAAACTCACTGTGAATCAGGGCGTTGAGTCACCTGGTCTTCACTGTGCGCACCTGAATCAAAATAACACAAAATAAAAAACACAGATAAACAAATCATAAACACACAAACACACTAACAAGCAAAGCGATGATCATGGCTTCTTGCAGTTCATACCTGATAAAATCAAGCACAGAATGACACATTTCAATCTTGTCATTGTAGTAATCCAGCGTGTTGATTTGAAGAGAGAAACACAAGTGGATGAATATGCACCTTTCTCTTCATACCAATCTAGCCTTTAGATCACGTGCATCCATTCACAGTGGTGTTTGTCACAGCTATTTCCTGTTCTTTAAAATATATGTGCTGTGGCATGTTCTGGTAACAAAGTAACCACCTTGCTTGTTATAGTTTAATCTGTTCATTGTAGTGATCATGAATCTATAATGCTTTCAATATGGAATGATTGATATCAAAATCAAGGGCATTTTACTGCATCTCATTTAACAGCACAGATGTCACTACACTGGTATATATCATTGTAACAGGCCTTGCAGCCCTATGCCTTCAGGGTAGTCCACCGAGCAGGGAAACTGCATCAAAACGCAGATTTTTTCTCTCGGGAAGGCATGGGGTTGTAGGATTTTCGAATGGACCGGTGGTGCCATTCTGAGGGGGAGGATATGTAACAGGGGGAGACCTGTGCTGACTCTGCTGGCGAGTTCACTGTGCTGCAGGAAGAGGGCAGCAGTCGTCCAACAACCGCCTGTCAGTCATGGCCGTGACACGGGGAGGTGGGAGAGGGGGTGTGTGGACTCTCCCTCTCTCTGAATGGCTTGGAGGCGGGTCTTGGGGTGATTGTTGGCCCTATAAGGTAATGCTCTACTGTTTCCTCAGGTCTGCCAGATTTTAATGAATGTGCCAGCAGAGACCCTACGGACGGACAGAGCGGGGCTGGAAGAGAGCCGCGCGTGACTTGAAAAGAAATAAAGAAAGAAAAAGACAACGCCAAAAGAAAGAATAAGTGTAGCGGGGAAAATAAATGGGCAGAACCCCCGAGTTATATAGAGTAGTGAGGGAACAGGGTGAGAGTAGGACGGAGTCCCGGGCCTTGCGGCTAGCGACGGTTGGGGTTTGGTTTTTGCTGCTGAGTGCAGTACCTTTATTTTGTAGATTTTGTGTATTTGTTTTGTTTTCTTTTTGCCTTCTGTTTCTTATGATTTATTGCGGTGTCTCAGTGCCACCTGGTGGCGAGAAATAAATAGTGCACCCAAGGGGTGTTTAGAAACCCAACTTTCTGTCTCTGGTGTCAGTGATTTTCCCCACCCTTCCACAATCATGTATGGTACAGTGTATTCTAAAAGGTAACTGGGGGTTCAAAGTTCTGAGTGATGTTTACAATAGAAATACAAAAGAACACAATGCCAGGATTGTGTATACTGTGGATGAATCCTCTCACAAGCCAATGCCCTGAGGCGAGGTGCAGTTACAACGCTACTGTTTAGACTCAAGGCAGTTAGTGTGATGCAGGAGTTGTGCAGCATTTACAAGATGAGTGTAATTGTGCTTCCTACAGTATCTGCTGAGTAATGGTGTTAATCTTTCAATACATTTCAATATCATTTTGGCAGCAGTATGGGTGTTTTGCAGCCACAAATCACGTTGCATGTATCCTTATGTCAGCCCCTTTATGTCCTATTTTTGTGTATACCCACATGTGACAGGGTGGACGAGTGGTGACGTCCTGGTATTCTCCCTCTGCTGGTAGAGGTGGGAGCGACACACAGTCCTCCCAGAGGTGGAGGTGGAGGTGGAACCAGCAGGTATTCTCCCTCTGCTGGCAGATACCTGGGCTGTGGATGTTCAGCCTTCCCCCTCTTGGGTTGTGGATGCACCGACTCCCCCCTCTTGGGCTGTGGACGCACCGACTCCCCCCTCTTGGGCTGTGGACATTCGGGCTCTTCCCACTCAGGCGCAGGACGTTCGGTCTCCTCCCACTCAGGCGCAGGACATTCAGGCTCCCCCCACTCCAGGTCTGTGTCCTGGAAGACCTCCAGGCAGTGGTGCTCCTCATGCCCGTACCGCATGCAGTGGAGGCACCACTCCTCTTTCTCCCAAGCCTTCTTTCCTCTCTGCCTCCTTCTCCTCACCTCTCTTTGGGTGGGGCAGTTGGCCACCGTGGGCCCAAACTCCCCACAGCCAGGTGTGACCGAGTGCTCTTGAGTGGCATGTGGAGGTCCCACTGAGATCTTAACAATCGAAAATATCTCTGTTGCCCTCCACAGCTTAAATTGGAGGTCCCACCGAGATATTTCATATTGTTGAGTAGTGAATGTATTAATATTGATGAACATACTAATGCTGTGATTACTGCTGAAAATTCAGACGATTGAGCTGCTACCCCATAATTGTAGTAAATCGAACTACACAAATTCCTTAATTAGCGAATACATTGTGGCAATTGTGGTACATTGCTGGGAGCTTGTCTTGAGTCTGAGTTACGGTGTTCCACTATAGGAAAAACGCTTTGAGTTTTAAACTCTAGCGTGTCTGCCCCCATCTAAAAACCATAATTTGCTAGCCGTTCGATATTTCAGTACTTGTGCTATCAGCAATATGGGTTTTTAATGTACGCAAAGCAGACATTTCTAATTCGCTGGTAAAAGCAAGGCTGGATGCTGAACTGAGCTGCAAGTTGAGGAGGTTTGTGGGGTGGTCTCCGAACGTGAGTTCACTGTTTCCATTCCAAGCGGGTATTTCTGTGGTGGACCGCTTATATTCTATTCTGTATTAACTAATAAATACAAACAGTTAACCGGGTATGATTCAAGCATGCCACTTTCATGGGTGTAGCTTGATTGTTTGATTGTTAGCATTGCACACATTGGTTTTGTTACTACTTTCATGCCAATTCAGTTGGTAAGCTTAGGCATAAATGATTGTAAGGTGATTTTGAATTTGAGGACCTTATTGCAGTGTGACGATTGAATAAATGGAGTGTTGAGTGTAAAGTTGGAAACGCCAGCTCACTTACTGATTACAATACAGCCTCAAACGATTGGTTAAATTATTGACAAATGTTGAGATATTTATTTCACGGCTAAACCAAAGATCAGCAAATATACGCATTGCTAAACCCAGAGAGAGGCTGGATAACTTTTATTGTGTAGTATCTGCAGCCATAAGACCCGCATTCCAGATAAGTGGAGCGGAGGGGCCTAAGACAGATCAAAATAATTAGCTATGTGCTTGATGTGTGAAGAATTATCAGCCATACCATGGGGTAATCACATGATTAAGCTGAATATTGTAAAGCCACATTGATATTCAATTTGAATGTTAAAAGTAAGCAAATTGTCACGTAGCCGATTTGATCAGTTAAGCAAACAACTGTCCTTCAATCAATCATGTTAACACAATAGGTACTCACCTTTCTAATCAACCCTTACAAATAATGAAACCTGGTAAAGATTAACTGAAATGTGTTGTATTCCTCAAGCAGCATAGGAATAGTTTTGGATGTGTTGTTAATTGTCCAAGGCAGTGGAATGCGTAATTCTCCACATGACCTGATTATTAACTCTTTAATTCCCAAATTAACCATTAACAGAAATTTACCTGCAAACAGTGTAGAAATAATTTGGATGCATTGTTAATTTATTCAAGGTAGTGGAATGCATAATTCTCCATATCACCTGAGTTAACTTCAATTCCCAAATTAACTGTTAACTTCTTATGAGATTGTATTGTTATGCTCTTTATTTTTCCCTTTGTGTATTGTTTGTTATCCCCTTGCTATCTCACCCCTGTTCATTCTCTCTCTAATTTGCTTCTATCAATTGTTTGTCAGTACTTTATTATTTTATTTTGTTTTCTTTTGTACTTTATTCCTGCTTCCAATCTGTTTCTTTTTGTTCTATTTTGTTACTGTACTATTTTGTTTCTCTTGTTTACACTCATTTAATTTATTTTTTATTTTATTTAATATTTTTTATTTATTTATTTTGATTCTTTCCTTTTTTTGTTAATGTTGTTGTACCACAGAGTACACAATTTGAACACTCAGTAAACCAATCCTTTTCTGAGTTTGTGAATCCTAAATTTAGGAAGTAAATTCCTTGACTGTGAAATAAAGATAAATTTGTCCTAAGACACTAGTTTAGTGCCATTGAGTAGCTAATATTCAGAGTCAACGAAATATACAGTAGATTGCACAGATGTTATTCCTGTCATATCCTTAATTCCCTAAGCTATATCCCAGATATATCTATTTAAAGAGGAATAATTTATAGGGAACCCATTGTTCCCCACTCTGCCATATAGTGGTGGAGTATTATTTATTTATTTTGCCCTTCCTATTTTCAAATCTTGCAGTCTGCATTGCCTAAAATAGGATATATTTTGCTACTAGATTTCTCATAGAAGCTTACTAAAAAGGAAGAGAAATTCCCTGTTTCTTTTGTTCTCTATATCTCTCTCTCTTGATCCACTAAAGATTGCTGTTAGTTCCTTGAAAATAACTCTCTCTCTCTCTATTTTCTTCCCCAACCACATAGCGTAGGAGAGCCAGCCGTCAGGAGACCTAGCAGAGAATCGCCATTATCCTAAGAGCTACTCTCATAGGGAGGCTTCTGCTAATTCACCCGGCTGGACACCCCTCATAGAAGCTTGAGTGCCCCTAGTTACACACACACACACACAAACACACACATACATACACACACAAACACTACAGATTAAGTAAAGTCAGATTTCACTTGAATACTGAGTGCTAACTTTTAACTCCCAACCAATAGAGCCCCTAGTTAGAGTAGTGTAGGGATCAGAAATGGCAACCAAACTGCTGGACATCTCCGCATTCCTCTACAATGCTGCAATCCAAGAACCCAACCATGCGCCTGAGATCATCGGATGGAAAAGTCGCACTGTGGCTGAGCTGGAAAGCTACCAGCAAGAACACGCCTGGCAATGTGAGGACAACCCCAAAATGAGATTGGCGTACAGAGCAACACACTACGCTGTTGTTGGTTTTGCGGCCCACTGTGGATGGCAACAGGTCCTCAACAACATTGAACTCCAAAAGGACACAGTCAGAGACAAAAACTGAGATTAAAACACAAGCAAACCTGATTGCCACCCTCACTACTGACATAGACAGACTGGAGAACAGAGTCAAGGAACTTGAGCAAGAGGCCGCAGCTGAGGATCTACAAGACACAGAGCAGCAGATAAGAGACTTCCAGCAGCAGATAGGAGACTTCCAGCGATAGATGGAAGAGAGCAGTACAACTGCCTGAGCTCGCTGCTGCAACAACAAGATGAGGAAATCAATAGGCTCCATGAAGAGCTAGAAGAAAGAAAGGAGGATCTTGTAAAAGCAAATACAGAGATTCGCAACCTCCAAAAGATAAGGCTGCAGGTGTCAACTCAAAGACTGTCCACTAGAGTTGAATCAACCTCTGTGCCTACTAATAATCCAGAGCTACCTCCCAGAGAACTGGATTATCTAAGAAGGTCAGATCAGCGCTCAGACCAAAGATCCAGAGCTGGAATGACCTCCCTAACCACGAAAAATACTGAGGAAGGAAGCCTACAAGAAGTAGTGAGCCAGCTCTCCAGAGAAGTGGCACGGCTCCGAAACAGAGACCAACGACTGCAAGAAGCTGCATCAAGTGCGCCACCCGGTGTGCAACGCTATGCGCTCAGTTATAACGGTCACCACCGAAATGCTGCCGAGAGTGTGACCTCGCTATCTGAGTACACTCTGCTACCCAGAAGGCAAGTCCCTGACAACAGAATGCAAAGCCCAGCCTATACCTCTGCAACACACAATGGTGAAACAGGGCAACCTGAACTGAGAACTAATGATTTGTACCAAGTGGACAGAGCACCTCACCGCTTACTGCAATCCACCTGTCTTGGAGAAAAAGAAATCTACCAAGTCCACAAGCTAGCATCAACCCTCAACAAGTTTGACCCAGCTAAAAGAGACATCACCATTGAGGGACATATCAGTCGCATTAGAGACAATATAGAAGATTGGAGACTGACAAAGGACCTGCTTAAAGCCAAGCTGCTGTCTCTAACACTTGTTGACACAGTTCAAGAGTGGACTTCTACATTATCGACTGAAACTAGAAAAAACTTTGAGAAACTGTGTGAAGCACTGACACAGATATACTTCAGGTATGGTGACTCCTGCACGGCCCTGCACACAGCCTCTCAGACAGTACAAGAAGGATGAGGACCCGAGAGACTTCTACGAGGAACTTAAACGCCTTTACCATGCTGGTGAGCCTAACCCTGGAGAAAATGTGAACAAATGCTTCAAACAACTGTACATTCGCAACTTGCCCCAAGAAGTCAGAGTTGCTATAAGTGCGGTGGTAAATGCGGACACGCCCATGCACGACATTCTGAAAGCTGCTAGGACAGTATGGCAAAATGCACAGGTTTCCAAAATGCCTGCAAGAAAAGTACAAGAAACTCCCCATGTAGTAGCAGTTACAACCACATCAGACTTCCTTGAACCTGAGGGGGGGGGTGAACTGCCTCCAAATAATCCTACTTGGAATAAAACACTGCCATCTAACAGCAGCCAGAAATCCACAGAGAGAAACCACCCACGGCGACGAGAATACTCTGATGGGCCACACAAGAACTACAATCAACACAAGAACTACAATCAACACAAGAACTACAAACCACCTAACCATGAGGGATACCACCAAGGCAACAGGAGAGCAGATGATTAGAATTATTATTATTATTATTATTATTATTATTATTAATTTCTTAGCTGACGCCCTTATCCAGGGCGACTTACAATTGTTACAAGATATCACATTATTTTTACATACAATTACCCATTTATACAGTTGGGTTTTTACTGGAGCAATCTAGGTAAAGTACCTTGCTCAAGGGTACAACAGCAGTGTCCCCACTGGGGATTGAACCCACAGCCCTCCGGTCAAGAGTCCAGAGCCCTAACCACTACTCCACACTGCTGCCCTAGAAGGAAAAGCGACAACAGGAACTTGAGCAGGAAGTGCAACGTTGTGTACGACAACACATGCAAAATTTGATGTCGACTCCTCCTCCTACTGCACCACATGCTACTGAGATGCCCCCTAGAGGATCTAGGAATTGCCAGGCCAACACCTCTCAACACGCACCTGACAGCTGACTAAGCCAAGATCCCTCTACACCTAGTAAAGTAAAGGAAATACACTTGCAAGGTGTGGAGGAGGTGCTCCAAAAGACGATGCACACTCTCTCCAAGAAGAAAAAGCATCCAGTTCGACGAAACTAGCCGTCACAGCCCAAAAGCGAACCTATCTGGGCACCCTTAGGAAAGGCGGAGCTGAAAGATTGCACACAAAGGTACTCATTCAAGACGTGCTCCAAGAAGAGGCCTTCCTTGACCCAGGTGCCGAGATTACCCTTATAACGAATGAACTGTTTGAGGCACTAAAAGCCGAACTGCAAATACAGGGTAGAACTGTGGATGAACACCCCAGTGAAATAAAGTTTACTGGATATGGCAGCAAAGAGGTGCAGCAACCCAGATGTAAGAGTTGGTTGGACATCACATTTAATGGGACAAAAATCCATAACCCAATCCACGTCAGCTACAGTGAGGGAAGAGAACTACTAATTGGCATGGACTTACTGCGCAGGCTAAAACCCATAATAGACTGCCATCAGAATGAACTATGGGCAGGCGGCAAAAATGGAGACAACTACCCACAAATATGCAAAATCCACACAGACCGCTACACTACAAGTGGCAAAAGCGATGAAGATGCCATTGCAGCATTGGGTTTTGTTGTCACTGCCCCACAGAGCCAGACAGCCCACGCAGATGAGAATCCTTTAGACCTGACACTGCTGTTCCCTCCTGACTCCCAAGAGTTAACCACTAGCAGCCCCAGCATAAATGCAGAAGATGCTGCTGCAGCAAAGCCCGAGCAAGAAGGCTGCTCAACCCAGACTGCTTGTCTCCTAGATGCGGAACCAGCACCCTTGTGCACAACCATCAACAAGGGGGGAGAAATCCACGTTCTACTATGAATAGAAGACACGGTTGCCAAACTTTATCCCCTCTACTTAACATATGAATGGACATTGATCAATGTAAAACTGTTCAACAAACTTCAGAGGCTGAGAAGAGACCTTACCTTCATTGATAAAGCAGAAGACTTGCACAGTGTTCCCAACCACAAGAAGGCCTGCAGAGCTGCAGGTAGATGCAACCTGTTGTTCAGATTAGGAAACAGGAGACTCCTGCACACTGTCTGTGTGCTCCCAGACCTCAGTAAATCTTTACATCTTGGAGCAGACTTCCTAGTGCGACTCGGCATATGCGTGGATAGAATTGGTGAACAGCTGTGGACCAGATTGCAAGGTGACCCTTCCCCAATCACAGACAGCACAGAGCAGTTGCTGTCTGGGCAGACAATCCCACAGGTCTGCCACATTGTCACTGCACAAGACACAATGCTCCCAGCACAACAAAGGGATATCCTAGTGCAAATCGCACCCCAAGAAGGACAAGGATTACCAGAAAAGGAAGCATTTTTCCAACCAGGGATCTACTTCTCCAACCTGAACCTTGCAGTAGCTAAAATGGACTACATAGAGTTTACATCAAACTCTTCTTACCTTTTGGTGGACAATCTCAGTGCAGAATCAGTCACAATCCCTGCACACACTAATATAGGATTGGCAATTGCAAAGAACTTCCATTATTTGGAACTCACTGTCCCAGTTATAGGAACAGTACCAGACAATGTGGAGAAGCAAAACAATATCACACTACCTCAAGGACTAATCTTCATTCAATCCATCTGCTCTATAAACAAAGACGATTTATAAGACAGCAGGATAGAAAGGGGGGAATTGGTCCTCTCCGTCCAGGTGACTGATGATGAGATAAACTGCCAACCACACCACGTAAACAAAGTAGTGCCAATACCTGCAAAGGACTTATTAGAAGTCACGGAAGACAGAGTCCAGGTACAGACTGAAGAAATCCTCCCTGGATTTGAAGAGCAGCTGAAAGAACAGATCTCCACAGCTAATGCACTGGAGACAAATGCACAGCGGCTACAACTGGAGCAATTGATTTGTAAGCATATGAGACTTTACTCCAGAGATTCCTACGATTGTGGGGAAACCAACGTACATATGGTCAAAATACCAACTGACGCTGGACAAAAAACAGTTTATGTCAGACAGTACAGGATCCCCATCGCAGCCCACGAGTCAATACAAGAGACAATTGACAAACTATCGGAATGAGGCCTTATCAGGGAATGTAACTCCACCTATAACTCGCCTATCTGGCCGGTCCTGAAGCCTACAGGAAAGTGGAGGATAACCATTGATTACAGGCAGCTAAACAAACAAGTTCCACTATCTAGATGGCCCATGACCTATTTAGATGAAACCCTTACCAAGGTTAAACAGGCAAAGTTCTTCACGGCCCTCGATGTGTCTAACAGATTTTGGACCCTGAAAGTGGACCCCAGAGACCAGTACAAATTGGCTTTCTCTTTCAACAATCGTCAGTTCACATGGAATAGGTGTCCATTTAGCTACTCCAACTCACCAGCGGAATTTAACATCTTCCTGCTCAAAGTATTCCGGGATGCAGCAACAAGGAAGATTTCTATCTATGTGGATGACATTTTGGTATGGAGTGACACCTGGGAAGAACACCTTGAGACACTTGGGTATGTACTACACCAACTAGAAAAGGCAGGCACCAAAATATCACTTACTAAAGGACAGTGGTGTGGAAAACAGGTGAACTATGTTGGCTTTGAAATAGGAACAGAAGGCATACGACCACAGCAAAGCCGAACAGAAGCCCTGCGCACTGTAAGACCACCCACTTCTGTAAAAGAACTCTGCAGTTTTCTGGGCATATCTAACTACTCGCGTCACTTTGTGGATGACTACGCAAGGATTGCAAAACCTCTCTTTAAGTTATTAAAGAAAGAAGAACCTTGGATATGGGGGCCAGAGCAAGAAAAGGCCATGACGGTACTGAAAGACTGTATCACGCAAGCCCCATCCCTAGCGTATCCTAATGAAAGTAAGGAATTTTACCTCACAACAGGATTCACAGATCAGAGTGTCAGCGCAGTCCTGTGCCAGATGCATGACAATGAAAAACAGATCGTGGCATACGCAAGAAAAACCCAGAGTGAAGTAGAACTCAAATACTCGGACTGCGAGAAAGCTTTATTTGCCACAATATGGGCAATACAACACTTCAAGAATCTTGTGTGTGGGGTAAAAATCATCCTAGAGACACGTCACCGTACCACAGCCAGACAATCCGAGATGGCAGAGTGTCAAGCAGCCGGATTGCCTCCTGGATTTTGGCAGTTGAAGGACTCCCGATAGAAGTACGATATGCCAAGGACAAAAAGAGTGAAGTAGCACAAAACCTGGCAGAACTTCACGACTGCACTATGTGTGAACCCAGTGCAGAAGCAGAAAACCTTCCAGAAGATCCCCCAGAACCTAATCCCCATTTGAACTACAATGAGGATGTGTGCCGGGGACTGTCGAACGTCTACATAGACGGCAGTGCAACCAGGAAGGGAGGAACACTGAAGGCAGGAGTAGGACTTATTTGGGAACATAATTCGTTCCAAAAGAGTTCCCACCTGCAATCAAAAACCAGCCAATATGCCGAGTTGGTAGGCGCTTTGCTGGCTGTCCAAACAGCTATCCAGCAGGACATTACAGAATTTCTAATATGTACAGACTCTGCATACACAAAGGACAGTTGTATTAACTACCTGCCCGGCTGGAAACGAAAGGGCATGAGGAA
The DNA here is from genome assembly GCF_902713425.1 of Acipenser ruthenus. NCBI lineage: Eukaryota > Metazoa > Chordata > Actinopteri > Acipenseriformes > Acipenseridae > Acipenser > Acipenser ruthenus. The sequence continues at coordinate 13,238,450 of NC_081209.1, read as the reverse complement.
ACCCGACGGTAAACCAGTTGCAAACCCAGAACTGATACTGGCTATCGATCAACTTGTCTCTGAACATGGCCTCAAGATCTACTGGAAGAAGGTAGTGGGGCACTCGCTTGTTGAGGGACCCGAAAAACAAGGGAACGACCAAGCAGACAGGCTGGCAAAAGAGGGTGCTTCGAATGGAGAAAACTGGGAACTCAGCCCAGAACTCCAATAAATGGTCCATGCCATCACCCGCAGACAAGCCAAACAAGGACAAGATATAGCCCTATCACCGCAGGTGACAGCCACCTTGTACAACAAAGAGCTACCCACAGACTTGGTAGAAATGCAAGAAGGGGATGCTACAATCTGCAAGATGCACAATCATGTCCAAGATGCTGAAGCAAACCCACTCACCCCAGCTAGCCTGCTCGATGATCCCGAACTGAAAATCCTGGCAAGTCAGAAGCGAAGGATCTCCCTTAAAACAGGACTACCTGTGTTCACCCATGAAAAGGATAATCTACCCTGATGGATAATCCCTCAGAGTTACCGGAAAACAATGTTGCAACATGCTCATGACGAACCATGCAGAAGAGGCTTCCCTCGACATTTATAATTAGTGTACTACTGTTGCTTGTATAGACCTGTATCAAGATTATGTATTGTGTGTTGTCATTATTTTAGAATTGTATTTTTTTTCTTATTATTTTGTTAGATGTAGACAATGTTTTAGGAAATTGGACATTTGCTTGAACTGCACCACCACCTTCCTTGCCAAACAAAGGCAGTAACTAGGTTCTGAAGAACAACAGCTGTTTTTAACACTATTCTTCTTCAGAAAGGGGGGAGTTGTAGGTTCTATAGACATTGTCATCTCAAATATATTGCAAATGTCATGGACTTTCTTATGTTATGTTCTTATGATATTGTATCAGGAATCTACATTGAATGAACTTTAATCTAATTTGTCTAGCTTTGCCTAGAGATAACGATCAACCTAACACCTTGAATGCACCAGGCATTCAGGAAACAAAAGGCTAATCAAACCCGTCTCTGTGATTTAATTAACCCGTCTAGTGAGAGAGAGGTGGCTTAGCAGAGGAGTCTGAAAGAGAAAAAAGTAGCTTATAGATTTATAGATTTAAGACAAATTTCACATCATATTGATTTAATACCACCATGAGTACAAGATGGAAGCGTTTTTATTCTTAAATTGCCTAACAAGTATAGAATAACCCAGGTAATAAATCCCTAAGAAAATTAAACTGTTGGCAATGTCCAACCAAAGTCGCAACCAGACATGTTTGGTGTCTAAAGAAATGTAATTTCTTATGGTAAAAATAACAGGAATTCAGAATAAAATCTGAATTATTTAGCAAAAGTTATGCACGTTTTAAAAGTTTCCCCTTTCCAGATTATGATAAAGAACTAATCAGACAGAGGAAGGGGGAGCAATCAATCAAGATTGGAAGCCCATTCACTACAAAATAGCCAATCGGAGCATGCAGCGGGAAATTCAAATAATCTCTTTGTTTGAAAAGTATAAAGCCCCCTGCTTCAGCCCCAGCTCTAGTCCCCAGCTCTACCCCTCTGCTCTGCTCTGGTCCCCAGCTCTACCCCCTACGCTTGCCCTCTAATCTGAGTCCCCAGTGCTATCCAGACCTGCTTTAGCCCCAGACTGGCTGCTGATCCCTGCTTGCTCAGACTCTAAGAAACTACAAGACTGCACCTGGCGCCCTCAGCTCTCAGTATTTATCCATAAAGGTTGGGGGCCCTAACACTCGGAGAAACACAAGGTAACAGAAAGATGAAAGTGACTGCTTGCCAGGCTAGGTAACAATACAATACTAAAATATCTATTCAGGTATTGTGCGACCCCTTGTTGTGTCAGTATGTACTAGTATTTCTTTGGTAAATTGTTGTTTTAAACCTTAGTTCTCATTGTAATGCTTTTAATGTGACATTAATTGTGTAACTGTTTTGTGTGATTTTCAAACTTATGTTGTTGCATACTTAATAAATACCATCTTTCTAAGAAGAGATTCCCAGTATTGAATCATTCGCTCATGTTGAACAAACACGATTTATGAACTTTGAACAGTCTGGAATGTGGTCTATTTTTGGCTTGTTGTAACGTGTAAATCCGCCATCGTTTTCAGAGAGCGATATTAAAAACGGGTTTGTACATTATAATAGGACACTGTTTATTGTAGAGGTCCCACCGAGATCTTGACTATCGAAGGTATCTCTTTATCCCCTACAGTTTTTGGAGGTCCTTTAATTTATTGCTCTTAAGAATATATTAACTGCCTACAATAGTACCCACACATGTATGGTGACGTCATGGACCAGGAAGTAACAGAAACCAAACAATGAATGGCGGATGAAACTGCAGCGCTACGGCGCTCAGTGTTTTTATTAAACAATAACAAAATAAAAGATTTAAACAAAACGAAACACTACAAAACAAAAAGGCGTGTTGGCCAAACAAATAAACAGAAACAAGTATATTTAAATATAGCAATTGTTTTTGACAGTTGTTTTTCGCTCTCCTCTGCTCGCTCTCCACTGTACACTCTCCGACTTAGAGCGGACAGCTGGAGGCTTTTATATTCTGGCTGAGGGGTTAACTAGCTATTGATTATTTTATTACCCCTCGGCCACAGTCTGCACGAGTTTAATAAGGATGCATGACTGTCAGCTAGTTAAATAAATCACTAGCTGATCAGTCACGCATCCTCACAAGGTTTTTAAAATTTAAAAACAATAACAAATACGCAGCGCTTTTATCCGCGCCGCACAATAATACAAATAACAAAACAGTGCATATATATATATATATATATATATATATATATATATATATATATATATATATATATATATATATATAGGGGTGGGACACTCCGCCACACCAGGGCACCACTCATCAACTACATAGATCTGGCCGATGTCCCCCAGTGGCAGCTGTTGCTGCTGCCTCTTGTAGCTCTTCCTTCTTTCCATACGTAATAAAAAAAATGAAATAGAAAAATAGCAAAAATGAAAAAAAAAAATTGCAGTCTCCCTGGAGGCGTGGGTTCGGATCCCATTCTGACACCATGTGTGACAAGGTGGACAAGTGGTGACGTCAGGCCAGAAGAAAGTTAAACAAAATAATCACAAACACAAAAAAAATACGATCCCAGGTCAGGGTGGGCAGTTGCTGTCACTGTTCCTGGAATCTTTTTAGTTTTGTTTTCTCTCCTCTCGCTCTCCAGTTCCTCAGAGAGCTGAGTGCAGAGAGCTGCAAGCTTTTATGCAGGTGACCATCTCCAGCTTAGTAACAAATTAATCACTTAATTAATTCAGCAGATGGCCACCTTCTTCACAAGGTTTTTTTTTTTTTTTAATTCGGGTGGATGGGGCTACTGTACCAACTGTGAAGAATGCGTTTCTATAGCAGTGATGTCATGAAATCAGTGCCCCGCCCCCTACACAGTGCAACCCTTAATGCGTCATCACTCTGTTTCGTTCACGGTTAGTGCAACCAAGATTCAGTTTTGATCAGCTGAACATGTCTATACAATACAAACTGCAATTATTAAGTAAACTTTATAAACTACATTTACAAAAGAACCCGAGAGAACATAACATTCATCCTGGGCAGAAATGTTCTTTAACTCATAATGGACAGAAATTATGTTTTGTTTTTCACAGGTACCTACAGCACGGTATGTCCTATTTTTGTATATATACGCATCTAAACGGGACATTTATAAAGAAATGAACATTAACGTACCATAGTTATAATTAGTACTTTGTTTATTTCATACTTGACATTCTGCACTTTGCTCAAGCTTCATTCATTTCCTTCTCAAAATATTAGGGTTCAATATGATTTTGGTCTGTGTAATCCAATGGTCCTATAATGTTGTGATGCAATGAAATATATATTTCAGTCGGTATCACTGATAAAGCTTGTTTTAAAGCTTGGACTTTGATTCCCCTTAATGGTGGTTCTAGTGGATCAATGGTTCTGTTAAGAAACCAAGCAATGTTTAATGTTTTATGTATTACTGTTATTTCAGAGTGTATAAGGGAATGTTGGCTGAACAGCAGTACACTGGTGGTGATAAACGATAAAGGAATGTTGCTCTGAATTGACCGGTTATAGTCAGTTTTACTGGCGGTCCCCTAACCCTTTCCAGCACAGAGATGACAATTTGAATCACTGTTTTAGAGTCGTAGATTTCAGTATTTGTGGTCATTTTTTGTCAACATTGGTAGTAATAAAGGCAGGTATTGGTTAAAATCTGGACCAATGGCAAGGGGTATTAGAGAATGGGTGCTTGCATGGTCATGTGACTTAGAGTGCATTAACTGAAGTTTAGTAAATCCTCCTATTCTTCCAACTTTATTTCAATTATTTGAAAAGTATTTAAAACAAATGTTATTATTTGTTTATTTAGCAGATGCCTTTATCCAAGGCGACTTACAGAGACTAGGGTGTGTGAACTATGCATCAGCTGCAGAGTCACTTACAATTACATCTCACCCGAAAGACGGAGCACAAGGAGGTTAAGAGACTTGCTCAGGGTCACACAATGAGTCAGTGGCTGAGGTGGGATTTGAACTGGGGACCTCCTAGTTACAAGCCCTTTTCTTTAACCACTCGACCACACAGCCTCCTTCTGGACTACACAGACTCCTATATTATAGTTATTTATATAATATATTATATAATAATATATTATAGTTATTTTTCTACAAACGTGTTTTATAGATATTTGTACCTAGTGTCAAAAAGTATTTGATTATTTTCAAAATAATTGTAATTATTTTCATGAAGCATAAAAATGTGTGATGCCAAATGGAGGCAGTGGGCCTATAGAATGACAAGCGCCTCTGCATGCACTGCAGTGCCCCATGTGATGTGTGTGTGTGTTTTTCAATAAATATGATGCTTTAATTAGTAAATTATGGCATTTAAGTGCTTTTTAGTTATAGTATTATTTGTTATAAATATTTATTTATGAATCACTATTCATATAGTGCTTTATACAAAGCGCTTTACATAAATGATAAAACTATGTGCTAGTGGCAGGGAAGGTTGAGAGGTAATTTATATATTGAAATATACATTTTGACAGCAGATATTGTCTGCTAAATATTGTGTAGTTATGTCTGTACTAAAGATAAGTTACATTTTATCATTTAGATGGCAGGGATACCTACAGGTGTGTTCTACAGGAAAGCACAGACTAAATACATAGCGGTACCTGCAGAAGATCAGTCTGATGCTAGCATTGAGTCAGATGAGGAAAGGGAAAAGCAAACTTCAGATTATGAAGTAGGAAGTGAAAGTGCAGGTCAGCTTCCAGATATTCGGACTTGAGGTAGAAGTGTTTGATGGGGAACAGAGTGATACTGAGGATGTTGACTATGTACCTCAGCCAGAAGTATACCATTTCAAAATATTCCAGATTTTGTTTGCAAATTTATATAGTATTATCTTTTTAAAACTATTAATTGTTTTTTTTTTAAACCTTGATATGTTAAAAAATGTCCAAGACAATTCAAGTACCTTTTGTTGAACAAAAAAGTGAATAAATCACATAAAAATGTATGCACTTTTTCTTTTATGTGGCCCAATGATGCCAAATGTACTCATGTTAAATTTCCAAAATAAAATACGCAATTGCAAAAAAACATCCAAATTTGGAATATTTAAGGTATTTTCAAGTAATTTTATGAATGACTTATTTTTCTGATGTGTAGAAATTAATCTGGGCTTGAAAGGGTTAAGTGTCTGAAGCCACTAGACACTGTCTCTGTCGTCCGCTGAGCAAGGAGCTGTGCTGGTCGCTATCCACGGTGCTGAATCATACTGCTAAGAAACAAATAAAATGAGTAAAAGACTTTCAAATCAATTGTCTTCTGTTATTAGTGTATCGTTACTGGCAACATCAGCACTGCTCATATAAAAGGTTTGTGATTGCTGCGTATCTTGTGTTCTCGTGTTTGTTAATTTGTACTTCAACTATGGATATGCAGATAGATTTTTTCGAGAAAAAAAAACGCATTTCTTTTTATCTATGTATGAAAAAGTGGCACATCATGATCGTTTCTTTGTAGTTGTTTTTACATACAAGTAGAGGCTGTAGTCACACAGAATGACCAGCAGACTACAGGCGTCTCATTTTCATCAACACCACAGACACATTTTCGTCAGCAGCTCAACCCTAATTCACTGTGGGCCTAAGAGCGCAATAGAAAACTGCAGAGTCTTGCATCTGTATCCCGCTGATGTTTAAATGCGTGTATTTATTCTGCGTGTCAAGTAAAGCCGAGAATCGATCTTCAACACCTGCTGCATTATTCCCATCTTCAGCACCTCCAGCTAGTGTGTACCGCTGGAGAATGTATTTGACTCGCTCTCCCGGGTCCTGACGGTACCACTGCAGGTATATGCTGCTGGAAGCTGAATTGGGTAAAATTGCAGTGTATTGTAACCGACTGGTCTTCTTGTGCATACAGTGCAGTTGGCCATTGTATAATAGAGTGTTGATCTTCAAAACTGGAACCTGTGGAACTGGAAAAAAGAGGTGATTTTAGGCTACAACACAACAACGGGCGGTCAGAATTATTATTTTGTAAATTGTTATTATAAAGAGGCCTTCAATGTCGCACTACAGCGAGAAAATGTACCTATAATTCCAAGAATTGTGCACAGAAGAAGAAGGTGGTCCATGTCTGCAGGCACTCTGCAGTATTGAATTAGTGTAGTGATGGATATCGATGAGGGGTCTGTGTATTCGTCTGTTTAAACATGTTATTTTAACTGAGATACTGAGTGCACTGCATGTGTATGCTGTATGATCTCCTTTTGCTGGGCTGACCTGATTTTACTGAAATGATTGTACTGTACCACCACCTACTGGCTGAAAATAAGACTACATGTGCTGAAAAGTTCAATTCCAGAGCATCTGGTTAAAAGATTGAGTAGCCAGTTTTTTATTATCTCAATATCTCAGGTCGATCTCATTCTATATAGAGGGGCTGGCCATATGAACACGGCTACAGATGGATCTGCTCAGCACCGTGATGTATTTTTAATAATATGTACTTTATAGAATAGGATAATCTGTGTTAGTACATCAAAAAATGTAAGATAAATTGTAATTTAAAATAGGAAATACTGAAGAAGAAGAAGAAGAAGAAGAAGAAGAAGAAGAAGAAGAAGGTTATTCAGCTCTACAGAACTCTAGACAGTTACAAATGCGCAAGTTTATTCAGTTGACTGTTTCATCAAGTGGTGTTGTGTTGTATTATTCAGTTATACCTTAAGACTAACATTAAATGTTGCAATGACTGTGTTTGCACTTACCCAATTATTATACCGTTTGTAGAATTAAGAAGCTGCCAACATATTCTTGACCACAAGATGGCAGCCTAGACCATTAAATTAACTAATTACATTCTGTCACTCATATCAACCACAAATGAAATATTACAGATATAGAGCCAGAAAGAACAATCGTGTGTATGCTGCAACACATAAGAAGCACTATACATGACCTGGAACTTGGGGTATACCTATCTTGTTCCTCATCTTGCTGCTTAAAATAGTTCTTTTTTGTTCATGTTGGTATCTACAAAATTAGTAATACTGCAATAGGGTACAGACAACGGTAGTTTTACCATAAGGTCTGGGAAAAGGTTCAATTAAAACTTCAACATCACAGCTGCTTGCCACAGTTTAAAGCATTCACATTTCCAATGCAATGCTGAAGTGCAAAGAGCAGCAGGTGGTTGTTGCAGGGCGAGGTGTAGAGTTCCTGTGACTGTGGGCCTCAGAGCACAGTAATACACTGCAGAGTCAGTGAACTCACACTGCTGTATTCTCAAAGGCACTGTTCGGCTGCTGGGGTTCAGCTCAGCTGAGAAACGGGCTGGAAACTCACTTGAGGGATCACTCAGATACTGGTTGGTGTGCAGTATATATTCAGGAGATTCCCCAGGGTTTTGTTTATACCAGTATAGTTGCTGTCTCTTGTATTATATTGACAGGTTAGTATTGTTTCATTTCCTTCAGGTGTCAATATCTCAGCTGGAGACTGTGCCACTGAATCTCCAAGACGTCTCTCTGAAACACAGTTCAATAAGTCGATGTTAACAATGTAGAATATCTGTGTGCTCCTATGTGAATAATGCGAGTATTTGAATTGAACCCAAGCCCTGCATACACACTTATCAGAATCAGCAGAAGAGCTGTAGTGAGAACACTGCGCTGCTGATTTCCTCGCCCCATGCTCGGTGCCTGTGTGAGTGCTGAATGAGGAGAGCTCAAGAACTGCAGTGTTGGAAGATGAGACAGAAGCTGCACAGGTGACCGATGATGCAGGTGAGAACTATTCCACAATGGAGCGTTCACTGGAGACATGATGATATGAAACAACACGAGTGATGTGCACTTGAAGCAGCTGTGGTGTGACGTCACGCTTTATTTATATTTGGCATCCCAAGCTTGAGAATATATATTGATTCATTCATACAGCTTGTCTGCTCTTCTGTGAATGTTTTCAACACTGCATTGCACAGTGACATGTCCTCCTGTATATTTTATTTCAATTGAAGGATCACAAGGAAAAAACAGCAGTAATTTCACAGTTGTGCCTGTAGGGGTCAGGACTCTCTTCAAAGTGGAGTGTCAGAGACATTATTGCATGCTGATTTGGTTGAATGAAGAGTGAACAAAAAATAACTTGACAAAATAACTTTCACAAAAAACAAGCCCTCCACTACAACAGAAAATAAACTGAAGAAAATAAAATCATCAGTGTTGACAATAAGATTGAAGTGTTTGTTCTCTTTATTTACTGGTACAGCACCTTCTATTTTGTGTGTATCCATTGTGATGGTGGTAAGCCATGATATATGGTTTCTTGCTCTTGTTATTCTTAGAACTAAGATAACAAATCAGGGAATGATTGAGGTGGAGCGTTTGCAGAGTGTTCAGCTCAGGGATGTGTTCAGTGGAGTCTTCACATCCGGTGACATCATAGCATTTTGATACATTAAAGAAGTCCTGTATCAAACACATGTTTATTATATTATATTGTTCATTGTGGTTCATCATAACCTGCTCTCCTATTCCAATTCTATGAATAGGGAACATATTTCCAAAGAGTGCAGAGAAGAAAGTGACTCAAAATGCAAACAGTTTGCCTGCATTGAAACCACTTCCTTTATAATGGACTCATGCCAATGATAGTGTGTGGAAGCAGTTCAACACGACTTTCTTTCATCTTTTACCAGGTAATGTGCCAGTTAGTGCTGAGAGAGTTTTTGTACAGCGTCCCAATGAGTTTTCACACTGTGCTATTATCAGAGCACAGTGAAAGATTGCTGTGTCGCTCAGAGCAAGTTTGGAAATGGTGATTGTAGTAGAAGTGCTGTCTGCTGTAGAAGTGAACCGGCTTTTAGCAAAGTCTGCAGTGTCACTCAGGCTACTCCATGAACCAGCTCCTTTCCACAGTATGTATTCCAGGGCTTGGTTTGAGTTCTGCCGATACCAGTAGAGAAGAACGTCATTGCTACTTGCAGTATAAGAGCAGCTGAGCGTTACTGACTCTCCTTCTGTTCTGGACTCTGCTGTTCAGTTCAGTGGACACTTCGTGGAGTTGCAATACAGTTCAGAAAGTAAGATACAAGGATACAAGAATCTATCTGAAGTCCTGGAAGAAGTCAACTCCTACACACCCAGAGGGTCATCTACAGAAATGGCTCTGAATGCAGTTTGATCCACTGATGAAAAGATTGCAATTCAATTGTTTACACATGCATATATAAAACATGCTCTGTAGTTTCATGTAATATATTACACTATGTTCTGCAGTGTTTATAGTGCTTTGGAATCATCTCTCCAATGCCTGCACACCACAAATTCAGGTCCTAAAGATGTTCATATTTTTCTGAGAGCATGTTCTTTGTCTCAGATCATCCTTTTGTGGTGATTCTGTTCAGCTATAATTCTACCAATGCACAGTTTGGTCAAAATATGTTTCTGTTAAAAATCCTGTACTTGAAACGAATAAAGAAAAACATGTTTTAGTGTAGCATTCATTCTTTGGGATTATTAATAAAAATGCCTAGTTGTTTTTATTGTTACACATATAGTTCATATACAGTGCAATGTCTCTGAGGACAATCCTGGAGATAGTTAAAGTTGTGACTCCTCTGCTTTTGTCTGCAGTGGATGAGAATCGATCTTTAGCAGAATCGGCAGTGTGACTACTAGACCCCACCATGAGTATAAACTGGAGAGGTTCCCCAGAATACTGCCGATACCAATTGACCCAATATGAGGAGCTACTGGTGCTGAAGGAGCATTTCAATTCCACTGTTTCATCTTCACTCTTTAAAATGGACAGGTCATTTTGAGTGATCTGGCTTCTTGTAGAAATGTCTGAAAATAAAATGTTGAAATGATTAGTTAAATATATATATAGGTGTACAGATAGAGAGACAAAAACCACCATGCTTGACAAAAACACTTACAAAATGAATAGGTGAGCAGGACACATATGAAAGTCTTGTACGCTTCTCATATTCTCAAAAGACTCACACAGAGATGTGCTGTAACTGACAGACTCTATCAGGTTTAAATTCATGTTTCATTGGGTGACCGCAATCCTCCTGCCCACTTTTCAGTCAGCCTTCCCAGAACTAGAGTATAAAAAGGAAATCCAGTCCTCACCACATTATAATGTGCACTGCGGTTACCCTTCTACACAGAAGAGCTGTCACTGGAAATGCCATCAGCATTGTAATCACTAGCCTCTGTACACTCCAGGGTTTTTGTATGGGTAGGGTGCTGCTTTGTATCACTATGCTGGTTCTATTGCACAGTAGTAGATGGCAGAATCAGAAACCGAAGGCTGTATTGTCAGGGAGCCAGTTTTAGATGAGGTATCTACTGCTGGTTTATATTTCCCAGAATCGTCTCCATGTGTTCCTGAGATCCAGGCTTTGCTGGTGTATTTTAAACCCTGGTTAGGAGCTTGTTTGTACAATTGTGTTGTATTAAAGCTGCTTGTCTGATAGTGACAGTTTATCCGAACTGATTCTTCTTCTGAAATTTGTGAATCAGGGCTTTGAGTCACCTGGTCTTCGCTGTGCGCACCTGAATCAAAATAACACAAAATAAAAAACACAGATAAACAAATCATAAACACACAAACACACTAAGAAGCAAAGTGATGATCATGGCTTTTTCAGAGTACACACCTGATAAAATCAAGCACAGAATGACACATTTCAATCTTGTCATTGTAGTAATCCAGCGTGTTGATTTGAAGAGAGAAACACAAGTGGATGAATATGCACCTTTCTCTTCATACCAATCTACCCTTGAGATCACGTGCATTCATTCACAGTGGTGTTTGTCACAGCTATTTCCTGTTCTTTAAAATATATGTGCTGTGGCATGTTCTGGTAACAAAGTAACCACCTCGCTTGTTATAGCTTAAGCTGTTCATTGTAGTGATCGTGAATCTGTAATGCTTTCAATATGGAATGATTGATATCAAAATCAAGGACATTTTACTGCATCTCATTCACATAAGAGCATTCTCACAATCCCCTTCTTGTTTCACTGTTCTCCTTCTTACTGTCCTCACTTTGTTTCTCCTGTGAAGCTCATCTATCCTGCAGCTTTCTCATGGGCAGAAGACAATCTGACTGTTCCTCAGGATACTGTGTTCAGTAAGGAAGGCCAGTATACGGGCGTTAATGATACTGCAGAACACCTTCCCCAGGTTACTGCTCACACAGATGCCTCAGTAATCATCGGGCTCTAATTTGTCTCCACTTTTGTGAGTTTATTTTTTAAGTTGTGTTTTTTTTCTGTTTGTTTTCCTGAGTTTTTAATGTGTCGCTGTTGTTTCAAATATGTAATTTATATAATTTAATGTTTTGGTTAGAAAGCTGTTTAGCATACTTTCTATTTGTGCACTAAGCATTGTTTTATTGTAATCCTCAGCACTGCTGTGTGTTCATTTATAGGCTGGTTTGAGGTTGTATAATTTGGTGGTGGGGGGGGGGGTTCAGATTGGAAGTGTTTTGATCAGTTCTTTTTAGATAAAGGGCTGTTTGACAATGGACTGATGGAAGGGTCTGTTGCTGGACTATAAATGAATTAATAGACTCTTTGTCCATGTCTCTAATGGTGTAGTCTATCACACTTTTGCCCAGGGCTGAACTGTATGTGTATCTGCCCAGAGAATCTCATTGATCCTGCCGTTAATAATGTACAGACCCAGGCCTTTACAGAGATGCAGTACCTGTTTCCCGCTCCTGTTCACTACACATAGCTGTTACTCTATGTAGTGATGGGTGTGTGGTACAAAGGGATCTGTCCAGTGATGGGTGTGTGGTACAAAGGGATCTGTCCAGTGATGGGTGTGTGGTACAAAGGGATCTGTCCAGTGATGGGTGTGTGGTACAAAGGGATCTGTCCAGTCATGTGGCTGTCACCCTTTGTGCTGATGTAGTCAATCTCTCTGCCAGTCCTAGTGTTGAGATCTCCACACAGCAGCACAGTGCCCTTAGTCTGGAAGTGGGCAATCTCAGATTGAAGGTTTTGAAAGCACCCCTCTCTGTGATAGGGGGAGTCAGTTGGTGGCATGTAATCTGTACACAGATATGTGTCTGATTGGGATTGGAAGATTTAATTTTTAATTTTGAGCCATACATGTGTCTCCCATCTTTTTTATGGGGGCAACAGTCTGAGATCCCCTTTGTACCACACAATGATGCCCCCTGAGTCTCTGCCACGTTTGGTTTGGGCATTCTTTAGGGAGGGCAAGATTAACTCCTGTAGCCTGCGGGACAGTGGGTACACACATCTGCACGGGTCCAGCTTTCATGGAGTACAATTATATCCAGATTGTTGTATTTATAAAATCTGGATTTCTCTCTCTCTCTCTCTCTCTCTCTCTCTCTCTCTCTCTCTCTCTCTCTCTCTCTCTCTTATTTATTTTAAATTAATTTGCCTTGTATGCAGTATTCCTTAACATTAACCCCCAATCATAACATCTTTCATTTAAACAGTAAATGAAGTTATTTATTTATTTATTTTCTAAATCTCAGGTCTGCCTTCTTGCTCTCGAAAGCCTATATTAAAAGTATTGGAAACATCGTTTAGGATAATGAAAACCAATATATTTATTATGTTTGGCATATTAAATATGTAGACCTACTAAACAAATAACTCTACTGATGTGCGCCTATTTATTTAATTAAGAAGGATCTACAGGTTTGTTAATGTAATTATTACATTCGCTGCATGTTTAGGTCTCGTGACACAAACGTGCATTATGATTGGGTTGCATTACGTTGCTGCCTGTGTGTTGCCAGCTTGTCGACCGCATGATTGTCTCTCATGTGACCACTGCAAACTGCAAGGCAACACGCACGCAACATATGTGTTCCTCTTGTTGCCGTGTACAAGTCGCCTGAGTGACCGGGCCTTTTAGTTTCTATTGGAGATGATGGAAGGCATTGGAGATTCAGAGCACACAACCTTGACTTTATGAACAAGTTTGTTTCATGGCAAAACAGCACCACCTCCTGGTGAAATGTGTCAGTTTGTGAAGAGCAGCTTGTGTTTCAGTGTCAGGTAGTTTTTGTACAGTGCTGGGTGGGTTTCTGTCACTGTGGGACTCAGGGCGCAGTAGTACACAGCTGCGTCAGTCACTTCAGCGTCTATCAGTTTCAGAAACACGTGTTTATTGTCTTTATCAACCTCAGCTGAGATTCGGTGTTCTTGCTCGTTTGCTTTAGATCCACCCCCCGTTTCAAAGCTCATCAGCAGGTACTCCAAAGCCTGTCCGGGATACTGGCGGTACCATTGTAAATTCTGTACATCACCCATGTAGCTGCACTGGAGGGTCACACTATCTCCTTGTTTAACATTTTCCACACCGGATATTGGATTAATTGTGTTTCCAAAACTCCCTTCTGCAGACAAAATAAAACAAAGAAAAAGTCTAAACTATCATCTTCAATGTAGGCGTCTGTCAACACTGCAGATCTACAGATTCATCTTGTTACTAAATAACTGTACCTCTTTTTTAAGATAAGACACTGATACTTTTAACAGGTTATTTTGGAGACCGTTTACTGTGTAAAGTCCATTAGTGCTGTAAACTGTAAATAACACAACTGAAATAATAATAAAAAAAATCTAAAGTACCTTCATTTAATTCCTCATTGACTTGCTTGGTCATCAGACTTACCTAATAGAAGTGTAAAGAGCAGTAAAGTGATGAGCGCCATTCTCACCCGTGACAATACCATAAGATCTGTGACAGCCCTCCCCAATGTGCGAGGATAGGAAGCGCTCTGTGGACACAGTGCTCTCACTTGTGTATGATGTCACATTGAAGGCGTGTCAAACAGCTTGATGATTGTGTGCAGTGATGTCTGGGAGAGAAAGAAGCAAAAGCACGTGGATTTATACCAGCAGCTGCCGATGTGGTTCTGAATTTGGTTTAAAGAATATTTTGAAATTGGGTAATTACTACTCCTTGTTCTATAGGGTTTATTCATCTTTTCTATTGAAGGCTCGCTGTGGAAACATGGTAGCAGGCTATGTGAAGTTGGCAGGATGTTTTTGTATGAAGCTGTGTGTAGATTCTCACACTGTGGGGTTCAGCGCACAGAGGAACATCGAAGAGTCTGAAATCAGCACTCGGGTTATCTGCAGATCGAATGTCTTCTTGTCCTTATCATGCTTCACTGAAATTCGATTTCTGAAACTTGCTGGAACACTCGTGTCTGATGAACCCCTCTCTAGATAACGGGTGCGAATGAAAGAGCTCGTTTCTAAACCTGTGTTTTACTTTGCCCAATGACACACCCCTTTGCAATTTAGCAGATGTACAGCAGTTAACATATTTCTTAAACTATTTAGACTTGGCCATACAAATACAATGAGCCTACCTTGTGTAGTTTATACGGTTTGCCCGTCTTTGGCAGACAGATTTATTTTGTATCTTAAATAACTGTAATTACCTTGTGCCTAACACTGAGCGAACTTTAAGTCTGAGATGAGCAATGCGGGAAGACAGTCGTGAGCAAGCTGTGGTGCTGAGATGCGAGGAGACATCTACTAACCGTAAACCATGAACTGGTTTAATCAGAACAATATAAAACCTGAAAACGGCACTCTGCTGAAGAGTGGGGTTACAAGGAAGTTAGCCGCTGTTCATTTCAATGCTTTCTGTGTGTTTAAAATAGTCGCTGGATTTTAATTTTTTTAAAATATTTCTACATGAAATGCAGTAACGGGCAACAGTGTGGAGTAGTGGTTAGGGCTCTGGACTCTTGACCTCAGGGTTGTAGGTTCAATCCCAGGTGGGGGACACTCGTATTAATATTACTATAGCTTATGCCAAAGTCTGATTTATGATCCTTTTGACCTTTTTTTGACCTTATATGTATGAATTTATGAATATATAATGAGGGGGCTTGGAGTTATGAATTTATGAATATATAAAGAGTGGGTGGGGATTTTATGGTTGTTACAAGACAGATATGCTTATTGAATATAGGCTTATATATGCCTATAAACTTATTGCTATAGTCTTTTATAAGATATGTACAAAAATCAGTGTTTAATATGTTATTTATGTAATCAGGGGATAGTGGGTACCCAAGTTTTATAAATGCTTATGTTAACTTGTGCTTGGTGCAGACAACATTAAAGTCTTAGTATTTTACATAAGACACTTAATGAAAAAGGAGAAAGTTTAAAAGACGGTATTAAAAGAAAAAAGAAAAAACAAAAAAAGAAAACACCTTATTCGCAATTTTAAAAGCTCTTAAACATTACACACCCACACAGAAATCATAGTAAGAGGTGCAGTGATTTTACATTTTGATATGTTTTGCGTATACATATTTTTTACTAGGCACCGTTAAAAGCAAAGGATATTTGCACATACTAAAACCAATAGTTGAAACCGGAGAAAGTAGCGTATCACAAAAGCAAAACAAAAATGCCGAAAACAACTTATTTGACATTTTAAAATGCGTTTTAACAAGTGTTAAACACACACACACACAGAGATAAATAACTGTATAACCTGAGCGTTATTCGTTTTAAAAGTGTATCGCTAAACAAAACAAAACAGATATAAAATTAAATATTTATAAAAGAACAAAAACAAAACAAAATCGACCAATTTCTGAAAAAGCTCTCTCTCTCTTACCGTTTTCAAAAAAAAACTCCGCTGCCTGGACAAATGCTTAAGTACAGCCAGAATTCTCTCCGTCGCAGACAACTGCACTCTACAAACTTTAGCAGAAGAATGACTGCAAAACTCGCTCTGTGACTTAAATAGGGGGCTGTTCCTTTGGCCTCGAACATGCGCGCAACTTCCTATAGGTACACTTACATGCGCGCGCACATGAGCACAGACACAGACACCCCCACACACAGACACACACACACACACACAGACACAGAACCAAACGCTATGAACAGATTGGAGCCTCTGTGTATTAAAAGCACAGATACCGTTTGTTAGAGGAAGGCCCCTGTGACAGGAATGACCGAGGGTCTGACGTCAGGCAGAAGCAGGAAGGGAAAAATAAAACTGACACCGGGGAAGTACTGCAGTTCAAAAGAAAGAATCGGCTGTCTGCCATTTTTATTAATAACAAAAATAAAATAAATATTTAAACAAAAGAACACTTGCGCTCACAGAGCTAAATAAAAGGTTTGAAACAAAAACAAATCACGAACACTACCACCCGTCAGGCTGGGCAATCGCCTTCACTGACGCTATCCTTGGTTAGTTTTGTTTTTAAATAAACTTTTTTTCGCTCTCCGTCTCTCTACTCTCGCTCCTCCACTCTATCACCCACCCTGAGTGCCGAGCGCTGCAGGCTTTTTATATCATGGCCGAGGGGTTTAACTAATTAGTAAATCATCCTATTACCCCTCGGCCACAATCTGCACGGGTTTATTAATTATTACTCCTGGCAGAGGACGAGCACCGATCTCGCCTCTGCCAGGACACGTTTTAAAAATAAACAAAACAATAACACGGCGCTCGCCGACAAATACAATAAATCACAATAAACAAAACAATAATCTGCACAGGGGCGGAGGGGGAGACCCCGGTCTAAAAATAAATAAACAATGTACATTGCTGCTCGCCCTGTTACAGCCCCCCACAGAGAAGGCTTGTGAAATGTGTGAATCTTGATGCCTTAAGGTCTGGTCTCAGCAGGATCGGCAAGCCTAGTGATATTTCACACTGTATTTAGTTTTCAATCAAAAAAGATTAGAAAGATGGACAGAGGAAGACACCCCGCAGAGAAGCATGGTCAGGTGTAAAAAACCTTTCGGATAGCAGACGTCTTGTCAGGGGGACGGGGCTGGAAAAATCGGAATATGTGTTGTATTGCAAATAAAAATAAAAAGAGAAATATTGTAAGTGCTTTTTATCAGCAACAGATTTGAATAGCCCTGTCACAAAGACGGCCGGAGTGGGTGGCGTCAGACCAGAGCCAGGAAACAAACAACGGAGACTTGGGGTTTTGGTAAAGCTGAGCGCGTAATCGCGCTCAGCATTTAATAATTAACAAACAGAACAGAAAATAAAAGGGTTGAACACAAAACACAGGACACGGCACTTGAGGCCAAAATAAATAGACGAACAAAACGAACTAAACAGTGCACAGACAGACAAACAAAACACGGTGAGCAGATTGAACTATTATTTACTTTACACAAATACCTCCATCTCCAATCCCGTTCTCCACTCACCGAACACCCAACCCCGACTGAATGAAAATATGCATCTATATATACTGTTGTGCTGGGATTCAATTACTAATTAATTATTCACTTGAATCCCAGCACGTGAATTAATTCTGTGCAACCCCGTGCTCACATATTACATTTAACCAGCACGTGAAGTGATTTGTGCCCTCCTCGTGCCTAAATACAAATCTACCTTTTTAAATCACACGTGAAACACAGACCCATTTATATCCCGTGTACCAATCTATACACCAACATTAACACACACACGCAACACACAAATGCACACAGGGACGGGGCACATTGCCACAAGCCCTCAAACACGACCATACCATTCTGCTGGTTTGGCATATTATTAATAAGTTTTACTGTTTAGATTTTTTAAACTATATGAGCTTAGTTCAACGTTATGTTTTCACCATCCTGTTGTAATGCTCCTTTATAAGTTAAATTATCTCAATTATGTCTGTTATTTCCATATATATATATATATATTGTGAGACAGCAGGGAGGGGGTTAAAACCTTCCTGCGCAGAAAACAGGTGAAAATGCACACTGGTTTTAGTTTAATTGTATTTGTTTATTGTTAATTTAAATTGGTTAATTGTTTTATTGTTTAATTATCCCCTGCACCTGGTGGTTGTTATTAAATTAGGACCAGGTGCAGGGTATTTAAGGAGTGAAGCCAGAATGCTCTGGGCTGCTGAGTAGAAGGAAGCAGGAGAGGTGCTCTGCTTCTGAGCAGTCAGGAGAAAGAGGTACAGTTTAAACCTGTGAAGGTTTGGGGCAGGTAAACGGCTTAGCCGTCCTGCGAGTGAGTCAGGTTCCAGTGTGTGTAGTAAGCGCTCCAAAAACGGAGTTAGGTTTTTGTTTTGTGTTTATTTTGTTTCTGTTTAATAAAAATAGCGCAACCGTGCTTTGAAAATTCATTTCTGTATGCTGGGTCTCAGTTCTTAAAGGGGCACGAACCTGAGTGAGTGGCAAGCTCGCTCACAATATATATATATGTATATATATATATATATTGTAGCGTGCACGGGGGAAGGCAGCAGTAGGGCTGGTAGGTGACGTAATCACACACAGCGACATAAGCCTGATATACGCTCCTTGCAAAGGAGCTGGCTCTTTTGTACAGCGGTATCGGCGCTATGCTTCAGTGCGAGAGGTCCCGGGTTCGCGCCCGCCCTCCGCCTGTGTGTGGATTTCCTCGCCCTGTGTGATGCGCCTGCCTGCGGGAAGCGAGAACGCTACATTGGTGTCAGAAGTGGACATAGGTACCCCAGCACGCACTTGTCGGACTGTAGCCTGGTTAGCAAGTCCGGGGCGGACTTGAGGCTGGCAGGGGAGAGTGTAGCGTGCACGGGGGAAGGCAGCAGTAGGGCTGGTAGGTGACGTAATCACACACAGCAACATAAGCCTGATATACGCTCCTTGCAAAGGAGCCGGCTCTTTTGTACAGCGGTATCGGCGCTATGCTTCAGTGCGAGAGGTCCCGGGTTCGCGCCCGCCCTCCGCCTGTGTGTGGATTTCCTCGCCCTGTGTGATGCGCCTGCCTGCGGGAACCGAGAACGCTACAATTATATATATATATATATATATATATATATATATATATATATATATATATATATTATATATATATATATATTAAGGAGATTGCTTACTTTCGTCAAGATTAAAACCTGGAAACAATTCTATACACAAAAACTGTTTAAGCGTGTTTGGTTGCTTGTATTTGTTTGCTTGTTTTTATAGTTAAACGTAGGCTTAGTTATTTCTATTTTTCTTTACTCAGTATTACAGAGTATAGAGATAAATACAAACAGCAAAGAAATACAAGCAACCAAACATGCTTAAACAGTTTTTGTTTATAGAATTGTTTCCAGGTTTTAATCTTAACGAATGTAAGCAATCTCCTTAACATATATATATAAGTTGTAGCGGCCTTCTTCAAAACACCGTTCAATATTGTACCACGGATAACCCCTTCGGTTATCCCTATAATTAAATTGACTATCTTAAATAACCAATTAAGTAGAATTAATGACTACGCCAATTTGAAGCTAATATAACTCCAAATAAATAACAGGTTCTTTAAAAATCAAGACAGCACAGTGTGTAAAGTTAGGACAACAAGGTATAAAAACCAACAAGAATTTTATTTAAACAAAATATCACAGCTTTTACCTATAGCAGCAGATTTAATAGCAGCACCCTTTAAACTATAGCAGCAGATTTTTAACCAAGAGCGATCCCATCAGACCCTAAGCACTAGGATACTTTAAACCAAGTCATGTCACTCCAACACTTCTAAATAAAAAGATAATTCACAGCACAATAACCCTTTTAAATAACCTTCAAAGCAAATAGTGGTTTCCACAAACACAATTCCAAACACAAACAAACCTTAAATAACACACTTTAAAATAAAACTAATAATCAGTGATTTTCATAGAAAAACAGAAAACGTCATACAACCTAAAAAAAATGCCTAATGCTTAAACCCTCCAATAGCCACTATTTTAGTTTATACACAAGTTGATAAAGTGCAGGTGTGCAATCAACAGTTAACAGGCCTTTTATAACTATACATTGTAAACACATACACAATTACAGTTAGGATGATCAGGACAAAGACGCTACTCTAAAAGTCTAAAACAACTAATAACACAGAAAAAAAGTTTGTATGCAGCGCTCAGATAATTACATCGAAATTCACAGAATCGTAATTACCAACTCAGAATACAGACAATGCACATTCTCTTTTGTAATCAACCCCATACAATTGCGACTGATGTCTAAGAGCAAGTTGTAGCAGCACCCTCCAAAACACCGTTCAATAGTTCACCAAGGATAACCCCCTCGGTTATCCCTATAATTAAATTGACTATCTTAAATAACCAATTAAGTAAAATGAATGACTACGCCAATTTGAAGCTACTATAACTCCAAATAAATAACAGGTTCTTTAAAAATCAAGACAGCACAGTGCGTAAAGTGAGGACAACAAGGCATAAAAACAACAAGAATTTTATTTAAACAAAATATCACAGCTTTACCTATAGCAGCAGATTTGATAGCAGCAACCTTTAAACTATAGCAGCAGATTATTAACCAAGAGCGAGAATAGTTTGGTCCGCTCTATATTGGAGTGGTTTCAGTGAAGTATCCCTCGTGCTCTTAGACGTCGGTCGCAATTGTATGGGGTTGATTACAAAAGAGTATTCTGAGTTGGTAATTACGATCCTGTGAATTTTGATGTAATTATCTGAGTGCTGCATACAAACTTATTTTTCTGTGTTATTGGTTGTTTTAGACTTTTAGAGTAGCGTCTTTGTCCTGATTATCCTAACTGTAATTGTGTATGTGTTTACAATGTATAGTTATAAAAGGCCTGTTAACTGTTGATTGCACACCTGCACTTTATCAACTTGTGTATTAACTAAAATAGCGGCTATTGGAGTGTTTAAGCATTAGGCATTTTTTTAGGTTGCATGACGTTTTCGGTTTTCTTTTATACCGTCTTTTAAACTTTCTCCTTTTTCATTAAGTGTCTTATGTAAAATACTAAGACTTTAATGTTGTCTGCACCAAGCACAAGTTAACATAAGCATTTATAAAACTTGGGTACCCACTATCCCCTGATTACATAAATAACATATTAAACACTGATTTTTGTACATATCTTATAAAAGACGTGCAATAAGTTTATAGGCATATATAAGCCTATATTCAATAAGCATATCTGTCTTGTAACAACCATAAAATCCCCACTCACTCATTATATATTCATAAATTCATAACTCCAAGCCCCCTCATTATATATTCATAAATTCATACATATAAGGTCAAAAAAAGGTCAAAAGGACCATAAATCAGACTTTTGACATAAGCTATAGTAATATTACTACTGTCTTGATCCTCAAATTCTAGATGATGCAAAACCTTTGGCCATAATTGTAATGTTGAGCTCAAATTGAATACAATTAATACAATTACTTATCCATTATTATTAATTATCATAAATGAAAAGCAGTGATACAAATTTGTAATAGTTTATAATTAATTGTATTAATTGTATTCCGTTTGAGCTCAATAGTTTTCCTATCAGCTTCCAACATGTTTGTCTAAATAAATAATGATATTCTGTATTAAGATTTGTTAATATAAATACAGTGCCTTGCGAAAGTATTCGCCCCCCTTGAACTTTGCGACCTTTTGCCACATTTCAGGCTTCAAACATAAAGATATGAAACTGTAATTTTTTGTGAAGAATCAACAACAAGTGGGACACAATCATGAAGTGGAACGAAATTTATTGGATATTTCAAACTTTTTTAACAAATAAAAAACTGAAAAATTGGGCGTGCAAAATTATTCAGCCCCCTTAAGTTAATACTTTGTAGCGCCACCTTTTGCTGCGATTACAGCTGTAAGTCGCTTGGGGTATGTCTCTATCAGTTTTGCACATCGAGAGACTGACATTTTTGCCCATTCCTCCTTGCAAAACAGCTCGAGCTCAGTGAGGTTGGATGGAGAGCATTTGTGAACAGCAGTTTTCAGTTCTTTCCACAGATTCTCGATTGGATTCAGGTCTGGACTTTGACTTGGCCATTCTAACACCTGGATATGTTTATTTGTGAACCATTCCATTGTAGATTTTGCTTTATGTTTTGGATCATTGTCTTGTTGGAAGACAAATCTCCGTCCCAGTCTCAGGTCTTTTGCAGACTCCATCAGGTTTTCTTCCAGAATGGTCCTGTATTTGGCTCCATCCATCTTCCCATCAATTTTAACCATCTTCCCTGTCCCTGCTGAAGAAAAGCAGGCCCAAACCATGATGCTGCCACCACCATGTTTGACAGTGGGGATGGTGTGTTCAGGGTGATGAGCTGTGTTGCTTTTACGCCAAACATAACGTTTTGCATTGTTGCCAAAAAGTTCGATTTTGGTTTCATCTGACCAGAGCACCTTCTTCCACATGTTTGGTGTGTCTCCCAGGTGGCTTGTGGCAAACTGTAAACGACACTTTTTATGGATATCTTTAAGAAATGGCTTTCTTCTTGCCACTCTTCCATAAAGGCCAGATTTGTGCAGTATACGACTGATTGTTGTCCTATGGACAGAGTCTCCCACCTCAGCTGTAGATCTCTGCAGTTCATCCAGAGTGATCATGGGCCTCTTGGCTGCATCTCTGATCAGTCTTCTCCTTGTATGAGCTGAAAGTTTAGAGGGACGGCCAGGTCTTGGTAGATTTGCAGTGGTCTGATACTCATACCATTTCAATATTATCGCTTGCACAGTGCTCCTTGGGATGTTTAAAGCTTGGGAAATCTTTTTGTATCCAAATCCGGCTTTAAACTTCTCCACAACAGTATCTCGGACCTGCCTGGTGTGTTCCTTGTTCTTCATGATGCTCTCTGCGCTTTAAACGGACCTCTGAGACTATCACAGTGCAGGTGGATTTATACGGAGACATGATTACACACAGGTGGATTCTATTTATCATCATTAGTCATTTAGGTCAACATTGGATCATTCAGAGATCCTCACTGAACTTCTGGAGAGAGTTTGCTGCACTGAAAGTAAAGGGGCTGAATAATTTTGCACGCCCAATTTTTCAGTTTTTTATTTGTTAAAAAAGTTTGAAATATCCAATAAATTTCGTTCCACTTCATGATTGTGTCCCACTTGTTGTTGATTCTTCACAAAAAATTACAGTTTCATATCTTTATGTTTGAAGCCTGAAATGTGGCAAAAGGTCGCAAAGTTCAAGGGGGCCGAATACTTTCGCAAGGCACTGTATAGGTCTACAATCCCTGCACATATTAAAAAGCTAAACACGAGCAGATTATGATTTCCATTACACGAGAGTAGATGTTAAAACTTCATGCTGATTTGAACTCGGCTCTCGCCAAGATAAGCACCAACTAAGACGTAGCTTTACAGTAAACTAATGTGATCCATATGTGTCTCCATCCATTTATGTCTCCTTCCATATGATGATGTAGATATCCTTCTGTCTGGTGTTAATGGCTGACGTGTAATGCTGGCTCCAGGGATCAGCTTATTTTGCCTCCCTGGTGCATCAGCACACACAACGGCTGCGATGCTGGCTCAGGGGATCAACCACAGTGCGGCCTCCCCAGCGCATCAGCATGACAACCATCTGGATTGAGCTAAGTAGGGTACATCTCTGGGGTCTTCAAGTGGGCACCTTCCATCCTCAGTGTTTCGTCGACTAGCCCACGACACCTCAAGAAGGCTCGACGGTGATTCTGGCATCCCAGCATCATCCCGCTCCGTCCTCCACTCAACTCAGCCCAGCTTACTTACCTGTACATCAGCGTTTCTTTCTTTCTATTGTGCTTGAGATCCCCAGCCTGAATCGTTCTGTCTCAACCACAGCCAGTTGCTGCTTCTCTGCTGCTTCAGATAAGTTCTTCACTATGCGACGCAACTCTTGGCCACTGAATCCGACGTCTCTGAGAACCCGGGTTGTAGAGTGTGCCACAAATCCTCGACAACCCAATTCCACTGGGTAAACCCAGACTCTCCATCCTCGCTGTTCCGCTTCAGTGGCTAGTTGAGCATACCGCAGTTTCTTCCTCTCATACGCCTCATACAGCATCCTCCCATGGCACTGTTAACTCTACCAGGTGAACAAGGCGTGCTGATCCAGACCACAAGACAATATCTGGTCGAAGGTTAGTGGTGGCAATCTCAGGTGGAAAAATAAGCCTTTGACCAACATCTGCCAGCATTTTCCAGTCTCTAGCAGCTTCCAGTTGTCCTGGGCAAGGATTGGTTTTAACATATTTTCTTGGTGGTTGCTCTCCTGGGCGGAGGAATGTTGTCTTTTGTGTGTAATGTTTTGATGGAACAGGTGGCAACTTATTGGTCATGTTACGCTTGTCTTCCAATGCTAAGGCCAAACATCGCAGCACCTGGTCATGGCGCCAAGTAAACCATCCTTGGCTAAGAGCCACCTTACATCCTGTCAAAATGTGCCTTAATGTTGCAGGTGATGAACACAAAGGACGTGAGGGATCCTCTTCTACCCAGAGGTTTAGGTTCTGTGGTGATGGGAGAACATCATATGTTGACCTGATGAGGAAACTGATCCTGCTCTGTTCCACTGACCATAGGTCTTGCCAGCCAATCTTGCATTGTTCCACACTCTCCCATCTCATCCATTCTCCCTGCTTGGCCTGGGAAATGGCATTTATACACCTCATCCTCTCCTCCTGCTTTTGCACCTCGTTGACTACCTGCTTCCTCCTTTGAGCTGGGGCTGCCTTGTGCCATGTGGAGGAGCTGAATTGAGACCAAGACCCCCGCCTCAGTCTGTACAAGTCTGTATCGCTGTGTACAAGTCTATCTCAACACATGAGAGTTGTGAGTCTCACTGCGTAAAAGTATTTCTCAACACATGAGAGCTGTGAGTTTCGCTGTGTACAAGTCTACCTCAACACATGAGAGTGGCATGAATGAAATGTTTGAACACAGGCAGTCTCCTCCACCTCTTTCTGATGAACTACTCTCGTCCATTGATAAACACTTTAAATGACACTTTGCATTTGCTTTCAATGACTTTTACTCTGATTTTGTATCCAGTTATCATTTCACATGTGTTCATGCAATTACAATAGAGACAATAGCCATGCATGCATTCACTGGTGCAGAATTACATGAGATTGTGCTGAATGGAATACACAGTTCTGTGCTACAGTGCCACCTGGTGGTCACACCTGCAGAATGTATTTGACTTGCTCTCCTGGGTCCTGACGGTACCACTGCAGGTATATGCTGCTGGAAGCTGAATGGGTAAAATTGCAGTGTATTGTAACCGACTGGTCTTCTTGTGCATGCAGTGCAGCAGGCCATTGTGTAACAGAGTCTTGATCTTCAAAACTGGAACCTGCGGAACGGGAACAAGAGGTGATTTTAGGCTACAACACAACAACGTGCGGTCAGAATTATTATTTTGTAAATTGATATTCTAAAAAGAGGCCTACAATGTAGCACTACAGCGAGATATTGTACCTATAATTCCAAGAACTGTGCACAGAAGAAGAAGCAGGTCCATGTCTGCAGGCACTCTGCAGTATTGAATTAGTGCAGTGATGGATATCGATGAGGGGTCTGTTTATTCGTCTGTTAAAACCTGTTATTCTAACTGAGATACTGAGTGCACTGCATGTTTATGCTGTCTGATCTCCTTTTGCTGGGCTGACCTGATTTTACTGAAATGAGTGTACTGTACCGCCACCTACTGTCTGAAAATAAGACTAATGTGCTAATAAGTTCAATTCCAGAGCATTTGGTTATGAAATTGAGTCACCAGTTTATTATGATCTCAATATCTCAGGTTCTACTCTAGTCAAGCCCATTCTATATGTAGGGGCTGGTCGTATGAACAAGGCTACAGATGGATCTGCTCAGCACTGTATTTTTAATAGCATGTACTGTATAGAATAGGATAATCTGTGTTAGTACATCAGAGGATGTTTTGAAAATGCAATATACATGGGAATTTAAAATAGCAATATAATAATACAAATACTAAATAATAATAATAGCTCAGTTATTCAGCTCTACAGAACTCTGAACAGTTAATAATGAGCAGGTTTATTCATTTGCCTGTTTCATCAAGTGTGGGTGTTGTTGTATTCAGTGTTGGACTAACATTAAATGTTGCAATGACTGTGTTTGCTCTTACCCATTGTTATACAGAATTTAGAATAACAAGCTGCCAACATACTCTTGTTCACAAGATGGCAACATAGACCCTTACAGTAACATAATTACATTGTGTAACTCATATCTACCACAAATGAAATATTACATATAGAGCCAGTAATAACAATGGTGTGTATGCTGCTACACATAAGATGCACTACACATGACCTGAAACTTGGGGTATTCATATCTTGTTCTTCACCTTATTACTTAAAATAGTTTTTCTTGTTCATGTTGGTATCTGCAGAATTAGTAATACTGCAATAGGGTACAGACAATGCTAGTTTTACCATGGGGCCTGGGAAAGGTTCAATTAAAACATTAAACATCACAGCTGCTTGCCACAGTTTAAAGCATTCACATTTCCAATGTAATGCTGAAGTGCGAAGAGCAGCAGGTGGTTGTTGCAGGGCGAGGTGTAGAGTTCCTGTGACTGTGGGCCTCAGAGCACAGTAATACACTGCAGAGTCAGTGAGATCACACTGCTGTATTCTCAAAGGCACTGTTCAGCTGCTGGGGTTCAGCTCAGCAGAGAAACGGGCTGGAAACTCACTTGAGGGATCACTCAGATACTGGCTGGTGTGCAGTATATATTCAGGAGATTCCCCAGGGCTTTGTTTATACCAGTATAGACCAGGGCTGCTGTCTGTTGTATTATATTGACAGGTTGTTGAAGCTGACACCCTGGGATCCTTCAAGAAGCTGCTTGATGAGATTCTGGGATCAATAAGCTACTAACAACCAAACGAGCAAGATGGGCTGAATGGCCTCCTCTCGTTTGTAAACTTTCTTATGTTCTTATGTTCTTATGTTCTTAATGTTGTTTCATTTCATTCAGGAGTTAATATCTCAGCTGGAGACTGTGCCACTGAACCTCCAAGACTTCTCTCTGAAATACAGTTCAATAAATCCATGTTAAAGATATAGAATATGTGTGTGCTCCTAAGTGAATAATGCGAGTATTGGAATTGAACCCAAGCCCTGCATACACACCTATCAGAATCAGCAGAAGAGCTGTAGTGAGAACACTGTGCTGCTGATTTCCTCGCCCCATGCTCGGTGCCTGTGTGAGTGCAGAATGAGGAGAGCTCAAGGACTGCAGTGTTGGAAGATGAGACAGAAGCTGCACACGTGACCGATGATGTAGGTGAGAACTATTCCACACTGGAGTGTTAACTGGAGACATGATGATATGAAACAACAAGAGTGATGTGTACTTGAAGCAGCTGCAATGTGAAGCAGGCATACTTTACAATCCACGTGGAAACGTTGTGGATTCAACCTTAAGATCTAAACAATATGTTGCATCAATGTGCTGTACCCCTGACACTATCTACAGTATCTAATTATACATTCTGAATGTCATCTTCAAATAACTTCATTGATATGATTATTTTTGTATTATTATTTATCCTAGCAGACGCCCTTATACAGGGTGACTTACAATTGTTACAAGATATCACATTATTTTTTACATACAATTACCCATTTATACAGTTGGGTTTTTACTGGAGCAATCTAGGTAAAGTACCTTGCTCAAGGGTACAGCAGCAGTGTCCCCCACCTGGGATTGAACCCACAACCCTCCAGAGCCCTAACCACTATTCCACAATGCTGCCCCTGATATGACATGATATGACATGATATGTTATGGTATGTAACTTCAGTACATAATGATTTTGAAACATAAAAAAATGCTGTCCTTATATTTGGAGCATCATTTAGAAGTGTATTATTAAGACTGCATTTTATTAAAACAGGTCTTACTAATGCATTGTGAGGTCTTACTAATGCATTGTAAAGTTTTAACATTACTTCCCGTCATTTAAATTCAACACTTCTCACAATATATCCGAGCATCTTGTTGGCCTTTTTTATAGCTTCCCCACATTGTCTAGATGAAGACATTTCTGAGTCAACATAAACTCCTACGTCTTTTTCATAGATTCCTTCTTTAATTTCAGTATCTCCCATATGATATTTATAATGCACATTTTTATTGCCTCTGTGCAGTACTTTACACTTTTCTCTATTAAATGTCATTTGCCATGTGTCTGCCCAGTTTTGAATGACCTTTGCTGCAGCAACAGTGTTTGCCACTCCTCCTATTTTTGTGCCGTCTGCAAATTTAACAAGTTTGCTTACTATACCAGAATCTAATACTGATCCCTGTGGTACACCACTGGTTACCTCGCTCCATTTTGAGGTTTCTCCTCTAATCAGTACTTTCTGTTTTCTACATGTTAACCACTCCCCCTAATCCATGTGCAAGCATTTCCATGAATCCCTACTGAGTTCACTTTGAGAATTAATCTTTTATGTGGGACTTTGTGAAAAGCTTTCTGGAAATCTAAATAAAACATGTTTTATGTTTTGCAATTATCCATTGTCGATGTTGCATCCTCAAAAAAAATCAAACAGGTTACTTAGACATGAACTCCCTTTCGTAAAACCATGCTGAATGTCTCCCAGGATATTGTTACCATATAGGTAATTTTCCATTTTGGATCTTATTATAGTTTCCATAAGTTTATATATAATAGAAGTCAGGCTTATTGGTCTGTAGTTACCTGGTTCGGTTTTGTCTCCCTTTTTATGGATTTTACGTTTTTACATTTGCAATTCTCCAGTCTGTCGGTACAACCCCTGTGTCAAGAGACTGTTGCATGATCTTGGTTAGCGGTTTGTAAATAACTTCTTTCATTTCTTTGAGTACTATTGGGAGGATCTCATTTGGCCCAGAGGATTTGTTTATTTTAAGAGCTCCTAGTCCCTTTAACTAGGAGCTCTTATGCTAAATTTATTTAAAACTGGATAGGAACAGGTCGACATGTGAGGCATGTTGTCTGTGTCCTCCTTTGAAGAAACCTGTGAAAAGTAATAATTTAATATGTTTGCTTGTGGCAGGATAGCCGCAAAGGGAAGACTCAGAGACAGAAAATGCAGTGAAACAAAAAATATTTTAATTAACAAAAACACAAATAAAAAGGCACAAGGGCCAAACAAAAGCTTTAAACATGAAACAAAGGCTTCCAACAAAACACTGGAACAAATAAATCAAAGCAGGTAAACAGGTATCTATACACTTTTACAAACAACCCTTACTCTGTGTGTCTCTCTCCCTCCCTCTAACCAAACCACTCCAAACCACCCTCCCAACAAAGGGTTTCAGCTGTCTTTTATGCTCTGTGGCTGGAGCCCAATTAACTAATAATTAACAATTAAACACTTAAGGCTCCAGCCACATTCACACATGTATTTTACAGGGAGGAATTTAACACCCTCCCTGCCAATCCAAAACCAACAAGAATTATAATAAAAAACATAATAAAAACAGTAAAATTAACAATAATAAACACAAATTATAAATGTGAGCTGGCACCACATCACATTCCACTCCCCCCCCCCCCCCCCTTGTGCGCAGCACACTTGGCCCCAACGGCCACCGCCCCCCCTTAGGCCCAAAGTCCTGGAAGAGGGAAAGCAAGTGGTCCATGGGGGCATCCATGGTGGGAGGTCATCCTTCTCCCATTGCTGAGGGAGGGTCAGTCCATAGCCCGGCACCCTCTTGGCGGGACAGAGACCTGGCGAAAGGGGACCCAGGTGCAATGGATGCAGTGTCGGGAGCGCAGGCAGACGACCGGTCGGCTGCAGCCCCAGGCAGAGGTGTGCGCCCAGGCGACAGTGCAGCGACGTCTGGGCAACCAGGGGGAGCGGAGCAGGAGACCAGGCGACCTCCTGTGCCTGGTGGTGCTGTGACCTGGGAGTCAGGTCCAGCGACCAAAGGTCCAGATGGAGCCTAGGTGTCCGGGAGCCCAGGCCAAGGGATCCAACCCCCAGGCACCGGGCTGTGGCACAGGGGTGGTGGTCGGGGCTTTGGTGGTAGTGGTCTCCTCACCTCCCCCCCTTCTTCGTGGCCGGCAGCTCCCCTTTGTGAGGCTCTGGCCACAGTACTTCCTGCTGCCATTCAGGACTGGCAGTGACCCCAGGAGAAGCAGGACCCTCGGGAGGCGATGACGGCAGCGGACCCTCGGGAAGCGACGGCGGCAGAGGATCCTTGGGAGGCGATGGCGGCAGCGGACCCTCGGGAGGCGAAGACGGGAGCGGACCCTCGGGAGGAGACGGCGGTAGAGGACCCTGGGGAGGCGAACTCGGGAGGGGAGCCTCTGGCCATGAAGGTGGCAGCGGGAGCTCTACTTCTCCCTTATACTCTGTAACTGGTGGCTCCCCAGGCAATGCAGAGCAGCAGGCAACCCCAAGTGAAGTAAGACCCTCGGGAGCCGAACTCGGGAGGGGAGCCCCTGGCCATGAAGGCGGCAGCGGGAGCTCCACTTCTCCCTTGTACTCTGTAACTGGTGGCTCCAAAGGCGATGCAGAGCAGCAGGCAACCCCAGGCGATGCGGAGCAGTAGGCAACCCCTGGCAATTCAGAAGTGGTATCCCTGAGCAGAGCGGCCTTGGCATCCTTGGGCAGTGCGAGGCAGGATTCCTTGGGCGGTGCGAAGCAGGCATCCTTGGGCAACGCGAGAGAGGTATCCTTGGGCGGCGCGAGGCAGGCATCCCCGGGTGGCGCGAGACAGGCATCCCCGGGCGGCGTGAGGCAGGCATTCTTTGGTGGTGCCAGGCAGGTATCCTTGGGTGGTGCCAGGAAGGTATCCTTGGGCAGTGCGAGGCAGGCTTCCTTGGGTGGTGTGAGGCAGGCATCCTTGGGCAGTGCGAGGCAGGCATGCTTGGGCGGTGCAGGTAGTGCTGTCGTTTTCTCCAGCAGCAGGGAAAAGGCTACCGGTTCCTCCGACAGCAATGGAGGACTGTCCTTCCATCCTCCCCCCCCCAGAAAAAAAAACAGGGGGTTGAGCCTGTAACTCCTCCCCTTCCAGCTCTGGAGATGGCGGCTCCTCCTCTTCCCACTCTGGAGACTGCAGCGTTGGATCCTCTCCTCCTGGCTCTGTAGACGGCAGCTCCACCCCCTCTGGCTCGTAGGATGGCAGCTCCACCCACTCCATTACCTGGAATGCTGGTATCTCTGCCATGTCTTGAGCGAGGTAACGGAGCACCATGGCTGTAGTCTCATGAAGGGATGCTGTGTGGTGCTGTCTCTCCCAGGCCTCCCATTGCTCCCCATCTCAACACCACAATGCGTTGATAGCAACTGGGAGGTCGCTGCAGAGGTCCCCCTCTGCGTCCATCAGCCATTCCCAGATTTTCTGGGACGATGGTGAACCCGGTGGCACTGGAGCTACCGGTGTTGCTGCTGATGCCTGGGCTGTCGCATAGGGACATCCAGCCGAGTTGTGCCCGTCCTCCTCGCAGCGACCACACCAGTCAGCCGATGGCTCCTCTGGACATGCCCGCCAGGGACGGTCCTCCTTCCCGCACCAGGAGCACCACGGCAACAAGCTGCTGTTTCAGTTTCTACTGCTACCGCTGCCACACCACCTGTGGCAGGATAGCCGCAGAGGGAAGACTCCGAGACAGAAAATGCAGTGAAACAAAAAATATTTTAATTGACAAAAACAGAAATAAAAATGCACAAGGGCCAAACAAAAGGCTTCCAGCAAAACACTGGAACAAATAAATCAAAGTAAACAGGTATCTATACACTTTTGCAAACCAAACCACTCCAAACCTCTCTCCCAACAAAGGGTTTCAGCTGTCTTTTAGGCTCTGTGGGTGGAGCACAATTAACTAATAATTAACAATTAAACACTTAAGGCTACAGCCACATTCTCACATGTATTTTACAGGGAGGAATTTAACACCCTACCTGCCAATCCAAAACAAATAAAAATTATAATAAAAAACATAATGAAAACAACAGTAAAAATAACAATAATAAACACAAATTATAAGGGCGAGCTGGCACTCCATCACATTGCTATTTCTTTTTTCTTCGTCTATGATTTTGCCATTTGTGTCTCTTAGACATTTAACCTCCTCTTTGAATGTTCTCTTGCTGTTGTAATATTGGAAAAATATTTTGGAAATGGTTTTAGCCTTAGCAAAATTGATTTTTATCTCTTTCTTGGCCTTTTGAACTTGTTTTTTGACTTGTGTTTGCAGTTCCAAGTACTCTTTCTGTGTACTTTGTTTTTGGTCCCTTTTAAATGTTCTGTAAAGTGCCTTTTTTCGCTGAATATTTTTTTTTTTGATTGATCTATTAAACCATTTTGGCTATTTTGTTTTAGATTTAGATTTGTCTACCTTAGGGATGTAATTGTTTTGCGCCTCTAGTACTACATTTTTAAAAAACAGCTACCCTTTTTCTGTGGTTGTTTTCTCTATTTTACTCCAATCTACTTCTGTTAGTCTCTGTTTCATACTTTCATAGTTTGCTTTTCTAAAATTGTAAACCTTAGCTTTAGTCATTACATTTGGGGTTTTAAAATCACTTCAAATGAGACCATGTTGTGGTCTGAGTTTGCCAATGGCTCTCTGACCTCTGTTTTAGTTATTCTGTCTTCGTTATTTGAAAAGACTAAATCAAGGCATGCCTCCCCTCTAGTCGGTGCCTTGACAAATTGCGTTAAGAAGCAGTCATTTGTCATTTCCACCATTTCAATTTTGTCCATCGTGCTCCCCACCGGGTTCTCCCATTTTATATGGGGGAAGTTGAAATCCACCATTAGTATGGCTTCTCCTTTTCTACACACATTTCGAATGTCATTGTATAACAGATTATTTTGATCGGCATCTGAATTTGGTGGTCTATAGCATGCTCCTATTATTATGCCCTTTGAATTTTTGTCCATTATTCTGACCATATTGATTTGGCATTGTTTTCTTTGTTCAGATTTAACACCTGGGCTTCAAGACTAGTTCTTATGTATAGCGCTACCCCTCCGCCTCTTCTGTCCTGCCTGTCTTTCCTATACAGTGTGTACCCACTAATATTATCTTCATCTCCTTCCCTCTCAGACAACCAAGTTTCTGCAACACCTATCACATCGTATTTACTTGTTAGTGCAGTAGCTTCAAGTTCTAACATTTTGTTTCTGAGACTTCTAGCATTAAGATAAATGCATTTAATAGCTGTCTTACCTGAGTTGTTGCCTTTGTTTTGATGTTGTGTCTCTTGGCCTGTCTCTTCCAATGTTGTTTGTACCAATGTGGACGACTGTCTGTGCAGCCAAACAAACTCACTAAAACTGTGACTGATTAGACAATGCTGCCATCTGCTGGTCTGCTTTAAACATTGCTTTATTGATTTGGATGTAAAAACACAATTAGTGCTTAATGGTAGCTGATAATGGACTGACACTCAATGAAAGTATTAATTAATTATTTTTGACTGCTCTGTGAATGTTTTCCACAACATTGCAAAAGGTCGCATTCGACTGTATATTATTTCAAATGAAGGATCGCAATGAAACAATAGTGTAGTTTCACTTTTGTGCCTGTAGGGGTCATAATACAAGTTAGTGATGCATCTATTCATTATTCTTACTCGAGAGTTCCCCTGAGATAACATTCATGGGGTTTCCATTCGCTTAATTTATTTTACTTGAGTAAACCGGGCTTTTCCCTCGACGTCATGTAAATTAATGGGAAAGTTGGAGGTTGATATGTAAATTAGCTATGCGTAAAGTACTCGTGCAGTTTTTGAAGCTTACTCGGGCAGCAGTGTGGAGTAGTGGTTAGGACTCTGGACTCTTGACCGTAGGTACAATCCCAAGTAGGGGACACTGCTGCTGTACCCTTGAGGAAGGTACTTTACCTTGATTGTTCCAGTAAAAACCCAACTGTATACATTGGTAATTGTAGGTAAAAGAATGTGATATCTTGTACCATTTGTAAGTCGCCCTGGATAAGGGCGTCTGCTAAGAAATAAATAATAATAATACTAGTGAAAATGTGGTTTCCATGCGCAGAGACCTGAATCTAAGCTGCTGTAATAAAGCAAAATACCTCGTGCCTGGCTGGTTAATAATGTGTTTTACTACTCTTGCCCAAATTGTTTTTCAAATGTCATTAGTACTGAATACTGTTTCAATGAATGTATCTTACGACTCATTAATTAAAAATAAACTCAGAGGTATGAAATAAAACTGACCAACAGATATTGCAGATCACCATGGCTGAAAACCTGCGGAGACGTAATATATATATATTACTTTCATTCTGGCAATACAGCATGTAGGGGATCAGGTGATGCTGCGTATACTACCCTGGCTTAGAACGGCTGACAGCTGCTGAGGACCTGTCCAGACGGCTGACAGCTGCTGAGGAAGCTTTCAACACCACGCTTGGGCAAATGCGGGTAGTGGGCACTTAAATGGGAGGTGGCAGATACTGGTGAAACGAACTGAAATGCAGCAGTAGTTTGTTCCCAAAATTGGCACTGCCTGCTATGACAGACGGGGAAGGTTACCAGTGTTGCCAAGTCTCACGAGAAAAAAAGCGACACTGCCTTTCAAAACAAGCCCAAAACAAGAGACCCGTGTTAGAGTATGGGTGTTTAGGCAAGTTCCAACCAATGACTCTCAAAAGCAAGCCCAATTCTGCTTATTATAAGTGGACTAGGCAACTGTGAAGTTTACCTCAGTCGCCAGTTTCAATTTGACACAGCGATCTGAGGAGGCTCGTGCTGTCAGAGATTCTCTCCTTTATTTTAAGTTGTGTTGGATGTACTGTTGTGCCAAATATTAATGATGCAAACAGATAAAACACCATCAATACGTTCATTTACAATTTTATTTGGTCAGTTCTGAGAGAGCATCAACAACTTGTTGTTGCGCTGTTTTGGGCGATCAAGCTGGCTCATGATATCCAGTTCACAAACTATATTTACTAACGTGGACGGCAGACACACGTTGTCTTTGGACATAGCTGCGATCAAAAAGAAAAGTACGGGAATTAATTCAATTAGCCATTTCAGCAGCAAGAGTATTCTCAAACAGGTGCATTAATACTATAAATCGGGCAGAACGCATTTCATGGTAAGTGGTTTTATACAGAACTGTAAACCCACAAGAGATATACAACATGACCAGACACAGCAAAACACAATAATAATAAAAAAAAAAACGTCCGCATTATCATTAAGGTGAACTACACCACTGCTAACCATAAAATCAGCCATCAACCACTACTTTCTGCCGTCTTGGAATCCACAGTAACAACTGACCTGCTCCCTTGCAATATTTATAGTTAAGGATAAACACGCTCATTAACATTTACACGTGCATTGCGGGTTCCCATGGATTTCCCGTGTGTTTTGTCATTTACACGAGTAAATTAGATTTACCCTATCACTCTCTTTCGCCGTTTTTTCCGGTCACAAACCTGATTTAACCGAGTAATTCTCCCAAACGGGCACGTGCATCGCCATTGCATGTGTAAATTGACCCCCATGGAAATCCCATGATTGACAGACAGTAGCTGCTCAGGTTGCTAGGATAAGGTCTGCATCATGTGCAGCAGTGTCAACAGGGATAAATAAACTCAATGGCCTGTCTGTTTTACACCTGTATTAATTTTGTATTTTTAGACACCATTAAAAGCTTTTTTTTAAATCATAAAATGTCTACTGAAAATGTATTTGTAGAAATTAAATACCAAGACCAGAGATGTGTTTTCAAGACTGCTCTGGTTGTGAGCTGAGTTCAGATCCACAGTGCTGTGAGCCGAGTTCAGAACCACAGTATTTGAATGACAGGTCACTTCTATTGAACAGATTCATCTTGATTCAGTGTCAGTATTTGAATGACAGGTCACTTCCATTGAGCAGATTCATCCTGATTCAAGGTGTCAGTATTTGACTGACAGGTCACTTCTATTGAGCAGATTCATCTTGATTCAAAGTGTCAGTATTTGAATGACAGGTCACTTCTATTGAGCAGATTCATCTTGATTCAAAGTGACAGTATTTGAATGACAGGTCACTTCTTTTGAGCAGATTCGTCTTGATTCCTGCAGTCTGTAGTGTGGAGGCAGAGTCCGATCACAGCTACTTTTAAAAACAAGTTGTTTTTACTTCAAGGTGCACTTTGATGACTGGGATTTTATTTCATTTTTAAAAATTGAAAATACACAAATGATTCACTCAGGTAACCGTACAAGAGGAAGGTCTCTTCACAATGTGAAAACGAGAGAATGGCAAAACTGTTTGAAATTGAAAAAGAATCCAAGAACAACACTATGAGGTTACACTGATACTGGCTCTTTAATGAAGTCCCAGATCAAGCACTTGTTGATTCATTTCCACATACAATGCTCATTGTGCTTCACCATAACCTGCTCTCTTATTCCAATTCTATGAACAGGGAACACATTTCCAACGAGTGCAGAGAAGAAAGTGACTCAAAATGCAAACAGTTTGCCTGCATTGAAACCACTTCCTTTATAATGGACTCATTCCAATGATAGTGTGTGGAAGAAGTTCAACAGGACTTTCTTTAATCTTTTACCAGGTAATGGGCCTGTGCCAGTTAGTGCTGAGAGAGTTTTTGTACAGCGTCCCAATGAGTTTTCACACTGTGCTATCCTCAGAGCACAGTGATAGATTGCTGTGTCGCTCAGAGCAAGTTTGGAAATGGTGATTGTTGTAGAAGAGCTGTCTGCTGTAGAGGTGAATCGGCTTTTAGCAAAGTCTGCAATATCACTCAGGCTACTCACTGAACCAGTTCCTTTATACAATATGTATTCCAGGGCTCGGTTTGAGTTCTGCCGATACCAGTAGAGATAAACATTGCTGCTACTTGCAGTATAAGAGCAGCTGAGCGTTACTGACTCTCCTTCTGTTCTGGACTCTGCTGTCTGTTGAGGAATGATGGAATCCCCGCTTGTCATGACTGAACATTGAGGAAGAAAAAGAACATTTAATAGTCATAAACAACAACAACAACAATAATAATAATAATAATAATAATAATAATAATAATAATAATAATAATAATAATCTTGTTGTGTTGAAATTACCTGGCAGGATAATAAACATACACATTATTAATGGATTCATTTTAGCTCAGTGCTAATTTCTTTAAGAACAGAATAGAAAGGTTCTGTCTCTGTGTTGATTCTGGTGCTTTTCTCTTCACAATGCTGCTCTGAAATATTCTGCTTAGAGGTTTTGAACATCAAATGTCCGTAACCAATCAGCAAAGAGAAACAGAAACATGTGATGTAAATGTGATGTAAACATGTAACTGCAGTTCGTAGTTGTGGTTACAATGGGTGCAGAACGGGAGGTGAAAACCGTTCTTTACATAAGCACATTTTTAGTGGCCACTAAAGTCCCACTTTATGGCGCTAAACATGGTTTGCACATGCAAAGCAAAACTTTTGGCTGCAATATGGGTGTTTTGCAGCCGCAGATCACTCTACAGGCATCCTTACATCAGCCTCTAAACATCACAGCTGTTTGACACAGTTTAAAGCATTCACATTTCCAATGCAATGCTGAAGTGCAAAGAGCAGCAGGTGGTTGTTGCAGGGCGAGGTGTAGAGTTCCTGTGACTGTGGGCCTCAGAGCACAGTAATACACAGCAGAGTCAGTGAGCTCACACTGCTGTATTCTCAAAGGCACTGTTCGGCTGCTGGGGTTCAGCTCAGCTGAGAAACGGGCTGGAAACTCACTTGAGGGATCACTCAGATACTGGCTGGTGTGCAGTATATATTCAGGACATTCCCCAGGGCTTTGTTTATACCAGTATAGATCAGGGCTGCTGTCTGTTGTATTATATTGACAGGTTAATGTTGTTTAATTTCCTTCAGAAGTTAATATCTCAGCTGGAGACTGTGCCACTGAACCTCCAAGACTTCTCTCTGAAATACAGTTCAATAAATCCATGTTAAAGATATAGAATATGTGTGTGCTCCTATGTGAATAATGCGAGTATTTGAATTGAACCCAAGCCCTGCATACACACCTATCAGAATCAGCAGAAGAGCTGTAGTGAGAACACTGTGCTGCTGAATTCCTCGCCCCATGCTCGGTGCCTGTGTGAGTGCAGAATGAGGAGAGCTCAAGAACTGCAGTGTTGGAAGATGAGACAGAAGCTGCACACGTGACCGATGATGTAGGTGAGAACTATTCCACACTGGAGTGTTCACTGGAGACATGATGATATGAAACAACACGAGTGATGTGTACTTAAAGCAGCTGCAGTATGAAGCAGGAATACTTTACAATCCATGTGGAAACATTGTGGATTCAACCTTAATATCTAAACAATATGTTGCATCAATGTACTGTACCCCTGACACTATCTACAGTATCTAATTATACATTCTGAATGTCATCTTCAAATAACTTCATTGATATGATTATTTTTGTATTATTATTTATTTCCTAGCAGATGCCCTTATACAGGGTGACTTACAATTGTTACAAGATTCACATTATTTTTTACATACAATTACCCATTTATACAGTTGGGTTTTTACTGGAGCAATCTAGGTAAAGTACCTTGCTCAAGGGTACAGCAGCAGTGTCCCCCACCTGGGATTGAACCCACAACCCTCCAGTCAAGAGTCCAGAGCCCTAACCACTATTCCACACTGCTGCCCCTGATATGACATGATATGATATGATATGTTATGATATGTAACTTCAGTACATAATGATTTTGAAACATAAAAAATGCTGTCCTTATATTTGGAGCATCCTTTAGAAGTGTATTAATAAGACTGCATTTTATTAAAACAAATAAAAGAACATAAGAACATAAGAAAGTTTACAAATGAGAGGAGGCCATTCAGCCCATATTGCTTGGTTTTTATCTGCTTACTGATCCCAGAATCTCATCAAGCAGCTTCTTGAAGGATCCCAGGGTGTCAGCTTCAGCAACATTACTGGGGAGTCAGTTCCAGACCCTCACAATTCTCTGTGTAAAAAAGTGCCTCCTATTTTCTGTTCTGAATGCCCCTTTATCTAATCTCCATTTGTGACCCCTGGTCCTTGTTTCTTTTTTCAGTTCAAAAAAGACGCCTGGGTCGACATTGTCTATACATTTTAGGATTTTGAATGCTTGAATCAGATCACCACATAGTCTTCTTTGTTCAAGACTGAATAGATTCAATTCTTTTAGCCTGTCTGCATACGACATGCCTTTTAAACCCAGGATAATTCTGGTTGCTCTTCTTTACACTCTTTCTAGAGCAGCAATATCCTTTTTGTAACAAGGTGACCAGAATTGAACACAATATTCTAGGTGAGGTCTTACTAATGCATTGTAAAGTTTTAACATTACTTTCCTTGATTTAAATTCAACACTTCTCACAATATATCCGAGCATCTTGTTGGCCTTTTTTATAGCTTCCCCACATTGTCTAGATAAAGACATTTCTGAGTCAACATAAACTCCTAGGTATTTTTCATAGTTCCCTTCTTCAATTTCAATATCTCCCATATGATATTTATAATGCACATTTTTATTGCCTCCGTGCAGTACTTTACACTTTTCTCTATTAAATGTCATTTGCCATGTATCTGACAGTTTTGAATGCTGTCTAGATCATTTTGAATGACCTTTGCTGCAGCAACAGTGTTTGCCACTCCTCCTATTTTTGTGTTGTCTGCAAATTTAACAAGTTTGCTTACTATACCAGAATCTAATACTGATCCCTGTGGTACACCACTGGTTACCTCGCTCCATTTTGAGGTTTCTCCTCTAATCAGTACTTTCTGTTTTCTACATGTTAACCACTCCCCCTAATCCATGTGCAAGCATTTCCATGAATCTCTACTGAGTTCACTTTGAGAATTAATCTTTTACGTGGGACTTTGTCA
Organism: Acipenser ruthenus; assembly: GCF_902713425.1. Classification (NCBI taxonomy): domain Eukaryota; kingdom Metazoa; phylum Chordata; class Actinopteri; order Acipenseriformes; family Acipenseridae; genus Acipenser; species Acipenser ruthenus. The sequence continues at coordinate 13,198,180 of NC_081209.1, read as the reverse complement.
AAAGCTTTCTGGAAATCTAAATAAACCATGTTTTATGTTTTGCAATTATCCATTGTCGATGTTGCATCCTCAAAAAAAATCAAGCAGGTTACTTAAACATGATCTCCCTTTTGTAAAACCATGCTGAATATCTCCCAGGATATTGTTACCATATACTGTAATTTTCCATTTTGGATCTTATTATAGTTTCTATAAGTTTACATATAATAGAAGTCAGGCTTATTGGTCTGTAGTTACCTGATTCGGTTTTGTCTCCCTTTTTGTGGATCGGTATTACATTTGCTATTTTCCAGTCTGTCGGTACAACCCCTGTGTCAAGAGACTGTTGCATGATCTTGGTTAGCGGTTTGTAAATAACTTCTTTCATTTCTTTGAGTACTATTGGGAGGATCTCATCTGGCCCAGGGGATGTGTTTATTTTAAGAGCTCCTAGTCCCTTTACACTTCTGCCTCTGTTATGCTAAAGTTATTTAAAACTGGATAGGAACAGGTCGACATGTGAGGCATGTTGTCTGTGTTCTCCTTTGTAAAAACCTGTGAAAAGTAATAATTTAATATGTTTGCTTGTGGCAGGATAGCCACAGAGGGAAGACTCGGAGACACAAAATGCAGTGAAACAAAAAAATATTTTAATTAACAAAAAGACAAATAAAAAGGCACAAGGGCCAAACAAAAGCTTTAAACATGAAACAAAGGCTTCCAACAAAACACTGGAACAAATAAATCAAAACAGGTATCTATACACTTTTACAAACAACCCTTACTCTGTGTGTGTCTCTCTCTCTCTCTCTCTCTCTCTCTCTCTCTCTCTCTCTCTCTCTCTCTCTCTCTCTCTCTCTCTCTCTCTCTCTCTCTCTCCCTCCCTCTAACCAAACCACTCCAAACCACCCTCCTAACAAAGGATTTCAGCTGTCTTTTATGCTCTGTGGCTGGAGCCCAATTAACTAATAATTAACAATTAAACACTTAAGGCTACAGCCACATTCTCACATGTATTTTACAGGGAGGAATTTAACACCCTCCCTGCTAATCCAAAACAAACAAGAATTATAATAAAAAACATAATAAAAACGGTAAAATTAACAATAATAAACACAAATTATAAATGTGAGCTGGCACCCCATCACATTCCACCCCCCCACCCCCCCACAGCCCCCCTTGTGCGCAGCACACTTGGCCCCAACGGCCACCTCCCCCCTTAGTCCCAAAGTCCTGGAAGAGGGAAAGCAAGTGGTCCATGTGGGCCGCCATGGCGGAGGGTCCTCCTTCTCCCATTGCTGAGGGAGGGTCAGTCCATAGCCCGGCACACTCTTGTCGGGACAGAGACCTGGTGAAAGGGGACCCAGGTGCAATGGATGCAGTGTCGGGAGCGCAGGCAGGCGACCGGTCGGCTGCAGCCCCAGGCAGAGGTGCGCGCCCAGGCGATAGTGCAGCGACGTCTGGGCAACCAGGGGGAGCGGAGCAGGAGACCAGGCAACCTCCTGTGCCTGGTGGTGCTGCGACCTGGGAGTCAGGTCCAGTGACCAAAGGTCCAGACGGAGCCTGGGTGTCCGGGAGCCCAGGCCAAGGGATCCAACCCCCAGGCACCGGGCTGTGGCACAGGGGTGGTGGTCGGGGCTGTGGTGGAGGTGGTCTCCTCACCTCCCCCCCCTTCTTCGTGGACGGCAGCTCCCCTTTGTGAGGCTCCGGCCACTGTACTTCCTGCTGCCATTCAGGAATGGCAGCCACCCCAGGAGAAGCAGGACCCTCGGGAGGCGATGATGGCAGCGTGACCCTCGGGAAGCGACGGCGGCAGAGGACCCTCGGGAGGCGATGGCAGCAGCGGAACCTCGGGAGGCGACGGCAGCAGCGGACCCTCGGGAGGCGAACTCGGGAGGGGAGCCCCTGGCCATGAAGGCGGCAGCAGTAGCTCTACTTCTCCCTTATACTCTGTAACTGGTGGCTCCACAGGCAATGCAGAGCAGCAGGCAACTCCAGGCGAAGCGGAACAGCAGGCAACCCCAGGCGATGAGGAACAGCAGGCAACCCCTGGCGATGCGGAGCAGCAGGCAACCCCTGGCGATTCAGAAGTGGTATTCCTGAGCGGAGCGGCCTTGGCATCCTTGGGCGGTGCGAGGCAGGCTTCCTTGGGCGGTGCAAGGCAGGTATCCTTGGGCGGCGTGAGGCAGGCATCCCCGGGCGGCGCAAGGCAGGCATCCCCGGGCGGCGCAAGGTAGGCATCCCCGGGCGGCGCGAGGTAGGCATTCTTTGGTGGTGCCAGGCAGTTATCCTTGGGTGGTGCCAGGCAGGTATCCTTGGGTGGTGCCAGGAAGGTATCCTTGGGCGGTGCCAGGAAGGCATCCTTGGGTGGTGCGAGGAAGGCATCCTTGGGCGGTGCGAGGCAGGCGTGCTTGGGTGGTGCAGGTAGTGCTGCCGGCTCCTCCGGCAGCAAGGAAAAGGCTACCAGTTCCTCCGACAGCAATGGAGGACTGTCCTTCCATCCTCCCCCTCCCAGAAAAAAACAGGGGGTTGAGCCTGTAACTCCTCCCCTTCCAGCTCTGGAGATGGCGGCTCATCCTCTTCCCGCTCTGGAGACTGCAGCGTTGGATCCTCCCCTTCTGGCACTGTAGATGGCAGCTCCACCCCCTCTGGCTCGCAGGATGGCAGCTCCACCCACTCCGGTACCTGGAATGCTGGTTTCTCTGTCATGTCTTGAGCAAGGTAACAAAGCACCATGGCTGTAGTCTCATGAAGGGACGCTGGGTGGTGCTGTCTCTCCCAGGCCTCCCATTGCTCCCCATCTCGACACCACAACACGTTGATAGCAAGTGGGAGGTCGCTGCAGAGGTCTCCCTCTGTGTCCATTAGCCATTCCCAGATTTTCTGGGACGAGGGCGAACCCAGTGGCACTGGAGCTGCTGATGCCTGGGCTGTCGCATAGGGACATCCAGCCAAGTTGTGCCCATCCTGTTCGCAGCGGCCACACCAGTCAGCCGGTGGCTCCTCTGGACATGCCCACCAGCGATGCTCCTCCTTCCCGCACCAGGAGCACCACGGGAACAAGCTGCTGTTTCATCTTCTGTTGCTGCCGCTGCCTGCTCTTCTTGTCCATTTTTTTTTACAAAAACAAAACAAAAAACTGCACTTCCGCTCTGAGTCTCCAGGGGGCACTATCCCACTCTGACACCACCTGTGGCAGGATAGCCGCAGAGGGAAGAAAATGCAGAAAAACAAAAAATATTTAAATTGACAAAAACAGAAAAGAAAGGCACACGGGCCAAACACAAGGCTTCCAGCAAAACACTGGAACAAATAAATAAAAGTAAACAGGTATCTATACACTTTTGCAAACCAAACCACTCCAAACCACTCTCCCAACAAAGCTTTTCAACTGTCTTTTATGCTCTGTGGGTGGAGCACAATTAACTAATAATTAACAATTAAACACTTAAGGCTACAGCCACATTCTCACATGTATTTTACATAGAGGAATTTAACACCCTACCTGCCAATCCAACACAAACAAAAATTATAATAAAAAACATAATGAAAACAACAGAAAAAATAACAATAATAAACAAAAATTATAAGGGCGAGCTGGCACTCCATCACATTGCTATTTTTTTTCTTCGTCTATGATTTTGCCATTTGTGTCTCTTAGACATTTAACCTCCTCTTTGAATGTTCTCTTGCTGTTATAATATTGGAAAAACATTTTGGAATTGATTTCAGCCCCCTTATTAATATTGATTTATATCTCTTTCTTGGCCTTTTGAACTTGTTTTTTGACTTGTGTTTGCATTTCCAAGTACTCTTTCTGTGTACTTTGTTTTTGGTCCCTTTTAAATGTTCTGTAAAGTGCCTTTTTTCGCTGAATATTTTTTTTTTTTTATTGATCTTTTAAACCATTTTGGCTATTTTGTTTTAGATTTAGATTTGTCTACCTTAGGGATGTAATTGTTTTGTGCCTCTAGTACTACATTTTTTAAAAAACAGCCACCCTTTTTCTGTGGTTGTTTTCTCTATTTTACTCCAATCTACTTCTGTTAGTCTCTGTTTCATACTTTCATAGTTTGCTTTTCTAAAATTGTAAACCTTAGCTTTAGTCATTACATTTGGGGTTTTAAAATCACTTCAAATGAGACCATGTTGTGGTCTGAGTTTGCCAATGGCTTTGTGACCTCTGTTTTAGTTATTCTGTCTTCGTTATTTGAAAAGACTAAATCAAGGCATGCCTCCCCTCTAGTCGGTGCCTTGACAAATTGCGTTGAGAAGCAGTCATTTGTCATTTCCACCATTTCAATTTTGTCCATCGTGCTCCCCACCGCGTTCTCCCATTTTATATGGGGGAAGTTGAAATCCCCCATTAGTATGGCTTCTCCTTTTCTACACACAGTTCGAATGTCATTGTATAACAAATTATTTTGATCGGCATCTGAATTTGGTGGTCTATAGCATGCTCCTATTATTATGCCCTTTGAATTTTTGTCCATTATTCTGACCCATACTGATTTGACTTTGTTTTCTTTGTTCAGATTTAACACCTGGGCTTCAAGACTAGTTCTTATGTATAGCGCTACCTCTCCGCCTCTTCTGTCCTGCCTATACAGTGTGTACCCACTGATATTATCTTCGTCTCCTTCACTCTCAGACAACCAAGTTTCTGTAACACCTATCACATCGTAGTTACTTGTTAGTGCAGCAGCTTCAAGTTCTAACATTTTGTTTCTGAGACTTCTAGCATTAAGATAAATGCATTTAATAGCTGTCTTACCTGAGCTGTTGCCTTTGTTTTGATGTGGTCTCCCTTCTGTTTTTTGTTTTCTCCCCCTTCCTTTCTAGTTGAAATGCTTTTGGTCCTCCTCAAGGATCCTTTCTCCGAGTAGATTGGTTCCCTTTCTGTTCAAGTGCAGTCCGTCCTGCCTATATAGATAGTCCTTGTTGTAGAATATGCCCAAATGTTCAAGAAAGATGAAGCCATGCATTTTGATTATGTATTTCCAGCTGTCTATATGGTCCTTTGCAAGGTGCCAGCAGTATCCCAGAAAATACCACAGTTTTGGTCTTGTCTTTTAATTTCCTTCCTAGCTCTCTGGATTTGTTTTGTTGGGATCTTGGCCTGTCTCTTCCAATGTTGTTTGTACCGATGTGGACGACTGTCTGTGCAGCCAAACAAACTCAGTAAAACTGTGACTGTTTAGACAATACTGCCATCTGCTGGTCTTCTACTATAAATATTTCTTTATTGATTTGGGTGTAGAAACATAATGAGTGTTTATTGATAGCTGATAAAGGACTAACACTCAATGAAAGCATTAATTAATTATTTTGCTCTGTGAATGTTTTCCACAACTGCATTGCAAAGGGTCACTTTCGCCTGTATATATTATTTCAAATGAAGTATCACAAGGAAACAATAGTGTAGTTTCACTGTTGTGCCTGTAGGGGTCATAATACAAGTCAGTGTTGCACCTGTTCATTATTCTCACTCGAGAGTTCCCCTGAGGTAACATTGACAGACAGCAGCTGCTCAGAGCAAGTTTGGAAATGGTGATTGTAGTAGAAGTGCTGTCTGCTGTAGAAGAGAACCGGCATTTAGCAAAGTCTGCAGTGTCACTCAGGCTATTCCATGAACCAGCTCCTTTCTGCAGTATGTATTCCAGGGCTCGGTTTGAGTTCTGCCGATACCAGTAGAGAAGAACATCGTTGCTACTTGCAGTATAAGAGCAGCTGAGCATTACTGACTCTCCTTCTGTTCTGGAGACTGCTGTCTGTTGAGGACTGATGGAATCCCCGCTAGTCATGGCTAAACATTGAGGAGAAAAATGAAAATACAAGATGGTCAGTAATAATAATAATAATAATAATAATAATAATAATAATAATAATAATAATAATAATAATAATAATAATAATAATTGTGTAACTGAAAGGACCTGGAAGTGTAATGAATGCAATGAAGAAACAAATCATGTTTTCCATTGTAGTTTAATGTTAGTATGAGGACAGGCCTGAAGGTTAGTGACTGTGTGAAGATTTTTATTCAGGTGCTTTTCTGTTCAGTTGCAATATTGTGCTTTGAGGTTTCACATGTCACATCTTCATAACCCAATGAACAAACTCTTGCATAAAAAAGATTTCACTACAGTCATTATAGCCACCCAGCTTGATAAAAACCCTTACAAAATAAATAGGTGAGCAGGACATATGAAAGACTTGTACAGCATGTTATCATCCACATGTTATCTGTATGCTATGCTTCTCATATTCTCAAAAGACTCACACAGAGTGTATTTTAAACCCTGGTTAGGACCTTGTTTGTACCATTGCATTGTATTAAAGCTGCTTGTCTGAGAAAGACAGTTTATCTGAACTGATTCTCCTTCTGAAACCCGCTGTGAATCAGGGCTTTGAGTCACATGGTCTTCACTGTGTGCACCTGAAACAAAATAACACAAAATAAAATAACACAGATAAACAAATCATAAACACACAAACACACTAACAAGCAAAGCGAGGATCATGGCTTCTTGGAGTTCATACCTGATAAAATCAATCACAGAATGACACATTTCAATCTTGTCATTGTAGTAATCCAGCGTGTTGATTTGAAGAGAGAAACACAAGTGGATGAATATGCACCTTTCTCTTCATACCAATCTACCCTTGAGATGACATGCATTCATTCACAGTGGTGTTTGTCACAGCTATTTCCTGTTCTTTAAAATATATGTGCTGTGGCATTTTCTTGTAACAAAGTAACCACCTTGCTTGTTATAGTTTAATCTGTTCATTGTAGTGATTGTGAATCTGCAATGCATTGCATTTCAACAAGGACATGTCTTTAAGGAGGTGGTACACATCAACACCAGAGGAGCTTCGTATTGGTTCTGAGAAATGTGCTGCCTGTTCTCTCCAGCTGGTAGCACTAGAGTTACTGATTGCCTGTTATATTTTGAAAGCAGAGATTTACACATGAGGTTTTTCAGTGTGTCTCAAGTTTGATGGCAGTTTTTAGAAAATCCACAGAGTGTGGTTACTGCAAAAAAATAAATAAATAAAGCCATCAAGAAAATAATGAATTCAATAAAATGGCAGCCTTTTTTTGGTACATCAGAGTACCATGAATGTATCATACAGGGAAATATATAATGGAACACATTGCATTGTATAACATAGAATATGACAAAGGAATACAATATAGTGTAACATGTTTAAAATGTGTATTTTTAGTGCGTTGACATATACTGCAATACATTTTTCTTCTATGTATGTATGTATGTATTTTATTTGTTAATGACCAGTCCACTTTGTTTATGATTATTTCACATTCTGAATTTCATCAAAGCAACAACAACAACAACAACAATTCACATTTCTATAGTGCCTTTCATTACAAGGATCCCAAAGCACTCTCACACACGCACACACACACATGCAAAGACACACACGCTCGCACACACACATGCACGCATGCACGCACGCACACACACACGCACATACACACACATGCATAGACACACACACACACACCTGCACGCACACACACACACACAAGCACACACACATACACACACACGCACAGACACACACAGACACACATGCACGCACGCACACACACACAAGCACACACACATACACACACGCACACACAGACACACACACATACACACACGCATGCACACACACATGCACACACACACACAGGCACACACACACAGATGCACACACACACACACATGCACACACACACACATACGCACACACACACACGCACACACACACACACACACACATGCGCACACACACACATGCACGCACACCCATACAAAATTAACATTTAAACCATTACATTAAAAACATTCTAATAGAGCAGCTGATAAAACAGAAATTACAAAAGAGATACAAAATGTGGTTTTAATTTTAAAATTTGAAAAACTAATATATAAAGCTAGTATGTAGAGCCACTATCATTTAAATTGTGTGTCTGTGGGTGTGGTATAAAGCTTGTGTTTTTGGCAGGTTCTATGCTTTTCTATCCTATTTTATGACTATAGGAGTGTCTGGTTTGATACTGGCAGAGCTACGATGGAATGTTTCTATTACAGTGGTCTGCTGTTGAAAACTACTTTGTTTTTCTTTATGGACCTATACTGTAGTTGTGATGGGGCATTGCTCCACTTCATTGCTTGTGGGGGATTGGGGTTCTCTTATTATACCTTTTCTCATTTAAGAATGTAATTAAATAATTAATAAAAGCATTAATTAAGAACAGTGCGGCTTGTCCCCAGGTTGAAGGTTGAGCCCCCACATTGAGGTACGATGTCAAGATGTGTATATGTGTGTGCGTGGTGTGTCAGCATGTGTGTGTGTGTGTGTCTGCGTGGTGTCTCTGTGTGTGTGTGTGTGTGTCAGCATGTGTCAGTGTGTGTGTGTGTGTGTCAGCATGTGTCAGTGTGTGTGTGTGTGCGTGTGTGTGTATGTGTATGTGTGTGTGTGTTGTGTGTGTGTGTGTGTTTGTGCGTGGTGTGTGTGTGCGTGTGTGTGCGTGGTGTGTGTGTGTGTCAGCATGTGTGTGTGTGTGTGCGTGTGTGTGTGTGTGTGTGTGCTCACTGGGTTCACACCGTCACATACACAGAATGATGAAGCAGATTCCTCCATTTGAAATGAACAATTTTAATAATATATGAAAAGACTTTACAGACTTTAAAAAGACTGTAACTCTACTACTATACTGTAATAACACTGTAATTACAAATATGATTGTGTGAAAAGCAATTCAAAGCTTTACTGAAAATGTAAACATGTTGGCAATGCTAGTGTATTTTGTAATAAAACTGTATTTACATGTGGATGTGTATGTACAGTCTAACCAATTTAAAAGTGCTACACAATATATATATATAAATATGATAAAAATAGCATCACTGTGTCATCATTTAATGTTCAATCAGAGCCAGTAAGAACTGCAATGCCATTACTATTGAAAGTTGAAACAAAATAATACAAGTAAATAAATGCATGAATGCATGATTTCATTAATTAATTAATAATCGTCACAATTGTCATCTAATAGTTGCCGCCATGCCATTATTATTCAAAGGGTCATTATGATTCTGCAGTGATATTCCGTCCGACATTTATAAGACTGCTTCAGAGTGTCCATGTTTTTGTATTCCATCCATCCATCCATTATCATTAACCGCTTACTCCTTTATGCGGTGAGCCGAAGCCTAACGCAGCATACACAGGGCGCAAGCTGAGACTATACCCTGGACGGGACGCCAGTCCATCGCAGGGCACCACACACAGACTATGTATTTGTATTATATGTTTGATTTTCTATTATATAGTAAACCATGCATTTAACTTCTTGTTATATTTATTCTTAGAATGAAGATCACATTTCAGAGAAGGATTAAATTGTAGCGTTTGCAGAGTGTTCAGCTCATGTGTTCAGTCCCATATCAAACACACAGCTGTTATATTTCCTCAGGGATTGTTGCATGTGGTTAACCATAACTTGCTTTCGGATTCAAATTCTAATAATTGAGAACACATTTCCATCACAGAGCTTACAATTTGCTTGTGACTGAAACCACAACATTTACAATGGAATCGTGTCAATGATACTGTGTGGAAGCAGTTCAACACGACTTTCTTTCATCTTTTACCAGGTAATGGGCCTGTGCCAGTTAGTGCTGAGAGAGTTTTTGTATAGCGTCCCAATGAGTTTTCACACTGTGCTACCAAGAGATCACAGTGATAGATTGCTTTGTCGCTCAGAGCAAGTTTGGAAATAGTGATTGTAGTAGAAGAGCTGTCTGCTGTAGAAGTAAACCGGCTTTTAGCAAAGTCTGCAGTGTGAGAATCGCTACTCTGTGAGCAGGCTCCTTTCTGCAGTATGTATTCCAGGGCTCAGTTTGAGATCTGCCGATACCAGTAGAGAAGAACATCGTTGCTACTTGCAGTATAAGAGCAGCTGAGCATTACTGACTCTCCTTCTGTTCTGGACTCTGCTGTCTGTCGAGGTCTGATGGAATCCCCACTTGCCATGACTGAATATTGAGGAAGAAAAATGAAAATACAAAACAGTCAGTACTACTACTACTAATAATAATCATAATCATAATCATAATCATAATCATAATCATAATCATAATCATAATAATCATTTAAAATGTCATTGTAAATACCTGGAAGGGTAATGTATGCAATGAAGAACACTATTATTGGTTCCATTGTAGTTCACTGTTTGTATGAGGACAGGATTGACGGTTTCTGTCTGTGTGGAGATTGTTATTCTGCTGCTGGTGCCACTCTGTTACATTAGCTCTTTCAAACATCACATGTCTGTAACCAAATGAGAAAGCACTTGATTAAAAAGATTTCAATACAGCTGGTGTGTGTAGAGGCTGCAGTATGTGTTTCACAGACTGTGAGACACGGATATAAGAAGCTTGAATTCTCCATTATCTGTAAGCATTGTCTTTGTGTTCATCTTTTCTCTGTGTTTCTCACACCTGGGAGACATGCCTCCTTCAGCCCTTCCCTGAGAGTTCCTTGATATAACATTGTATCAAATCCTGAGAAGAGACAATCGGCAATTGAAGCAGCTCTCTATCCTACCTGAAAATACTGACAGTTACAAGGTGCTGTGTAAGAGCATTGAAACTGTGGCTCATCAAACACAATCAGTAAACACAAAAGAATATCTTGCTCTCCTAACTTAAAATGAATTGTCCAGGTATTGGGTATTTTAAAATACTTATATTGTGCATATACACATTACCATCAACCAGTGTCATTTGTAGAAGTAAACCATCTTTTGGCAACGTCTTCAGTATCAGCAGAGCTACCTCATGAGTAGGTTCCTTAAACAGTGTGTATTCTGGGGCTCGGTTTGAGTTCTGCCGATACCAGTAGAGATAAACGTATTCGCTACTTGCGGTATAAGAGCAGCTGGTTATGGCTGATTTCTATTACACGAGAGTAGATGTTAAAACTTCATGCTGATTTGAACTCGGCTCTCGCCAAGATAAGCACCAACTAAGACGTAGCTTTACAGTAAACTAATGTGATCCATCTGTGTCTCTGTCCATTTGCGTTTCCTTCCATATGATGATGTAGATATCCTTCCATATGATGATATCCTTCTGTCTGGTGTTGATGGCTGAAGTGTAATGCTGGCTCCAGGGATCAGCTTATTTGCCTCCCTGGCGCATCAGCACACACAACGGCTGCAATGCTGGCTCCAGGGATCAACCACAGTGCGGTCTCCCCAGCGCATCAGCATGACAACGGTCTGGATTGAGCTAAGTAGGGTACATCTCTGGGGTCTTCAAGTGGGCACCTTCCATCCTCGGTGTTTCGTCGACTAGCCCACGACACCTCAAGAAGGCTCGATGGTGATTCTGGCATCCCAAAATCACCCCCCTCTGTCCCCCACTCAACATTGACAACACATTCAGAAGAAGAAGAAGAAGAAGAAGAAGAAGAAGAAGAATGCAATTGTAAATAGCTGGAAGGGTAATGAATGCAATGAAGAAGCACATTCTTGTATCCACTGTTTAATGTTTATATGAAGATAGTATATAACGGTGTTGTTTTTCAGTTCAGTGGACACTTCGTGGAGTTGCAATACAGTTCAGAAAGTAAGATACAAGGATACAAGAAGCTATCTGAAGTTCTGGAAGAAGTCAACTCCTACACACCCAGAGGGTCATCTACAGAAATGGCTCCGAATGCAGTTCGGATGGATCCACTGATGGAAAGATTGCAATTCAATTGTTTACACATGCCTATATAAAACATGCTCTGTAGTTTCCTGTAATATATTACAGTGCTTTGGAATCTTCTCTCCAATGCCTGCACACCACAACTTCAGGTCCTAAAGATGTTCATATTTTTCTGAGTGCATGTTCTAATCTTTGTCTCAGATCATCCTTTTGTGGTGATTCTGTTCAGCTATAATTCTACCAATGCACAGTTTGGTCAAAATATGTTTCTGTTAAACATCTTGTACTTGAAACGAATAAAGAAAAACATGTTTTAGTGTAGCATTCATTCTTTAGGATTATTAATAAAAATGCCTTGTTGTTTTTATTGTTACACATATAGTTCATATACAGTGCAATATCTCTGAGGACAATCCTGGAGATAGTTAAAGTTGTGACTCCTCTGCTTTTGTCTGCAGTGAATGAGAATCGATTTTTAGCAAAATCGGCAGTGTGACTTCTAGACCCCTCCAAGAGTATAAACTGGAGAGGTTCCCCAGAATACTGCCGATACCAATTGACCCAATATGAGGAGCTACTGGTGCTGAAGGAGCATTTCAATTCCACTGTTTCATCTTCACTCTTTAAAATGGACAGGTCATTTTGAGTGATCTGGCTTCTTGTAGAAATGTCTGAAAATAAAATGTTGAAATGATTAGTTAAATATATATATAGGTGTACAGATAGATAGACAAAAACCACCATGCTTGACAAAAACACTTACAAAATGAATAGGTGAGCAGGACTCCACATATGAAAGACTTGTACAGCATATTATCATCCACACGTTACCTGTATGCTACGCTTCTCATATTCTCAAAAGACTCACACAGAGATGTGCTGTAACTGACAGACTCTATCAGGTTTAAATTCATGTTTCATTGGATGACCGCAATCCTCCTGCCCACTTTTCAGTCAGCCTTCCCATAACTAGAGTATAAAAAGGAAATCCAGTCCTCACCACATTATAATGTGCACTGCGGTTAACCTTCTACACAGAAGAGCTGTCACTGGAAATGCCATCAGCATTGTAATCACTAGCCTCTGTACACTCCAGGGTTTTTGTATGGGTAGGGCACTGCCTTGTATCACTGTGCTGGTTCTATTGCACAGTAGTAGATGGCAGAATCAGAAACTGAAGGCTGTATTGTCAGGGAGCCAGTTTTAGATGAGGTATCTACTGCTGGTTTATATTTCCCAGAATCGTCTACATGTGTTCCTCAGCCCCAGGCTTTGCTGGTGTATTTTAAACCCTGGTTAGGAGCTTCTTTGTACCATTGCGTTGTATTAAAGCTGCTTGTCTGATAGTGACAGTTTATCCGAACTGATTCTTCTTCTGAAATTTGTGAATCAAGGCTTTGAGTCACCTGGTCTTCACTTTGTGCACCTATAACAAATAACACAAAATAAAGAACACAGATTAACAGATCATAAACACACAAACACACTAAGAAGCAAAGTGATGATCATGGCTTTTTCAGAGTACACATCTGATAAAATCAAGCACAGAATGACACATTTCACACAAGTGGATGAATATGCACCTTTCTCTTCATACCAATCTACCCTTGAGATCACGTGCATTCATTCACAGTGGTGTTTGTCACAGCTATTTCCTGTTGTTTAAAATATATGTGCTGTGGCATGTTCTGGTAACAAAGTAACCACCTTGCTTGTTATAGCTTAAGCTGTTCATTGTAGTGATTGTGAATCTGTAATGCTTTCAATATGGAATGATTGATATCAAAATCAAGGACATTTTACTGCATCTCATTCACAAAAGAGCATTCTCACAAGCCCCTTCTTGTTTCACTGTTCTCCTTCTTATTGTCCTCACTTTGTTTCTCCTGTGAAGCTCATCTATCCTGCAGCTTTCTCATGGGCAGAAGACAATCTGACTGTTCCTCAGGATACTGTGTTCAGTAAGGAAGGCCAGTATACGGGCGTTAATGATACTGCAGAACACCTTCCCCAGGTTACTGCTCACACAGATGCCTCAGTAATCATTGGGCTCTAATTTGTCTCCACTTTTGTGAGTTTATTTTTTAAGTTGTATTTTTTTCTGTTTGTTTTCCTGAGTTTTGAATGTGTCGCTGTTCTTTCAAATATGTAATTTATATAATTTATGGCTGAATTTATTCCATCTCTGTTGATTTGAAATGTTTTGGTTAGAAAGCTGTTTAGAATACTTTCTATTTGTGCACTAAACATTATTTTATTGTATTCCTCAGCACTGCTGTGTGTTCATTTAGAGGCTGGTTTGAGGTTGTATAATTTGGTGGGGGGGGGGGGGGGGGGTCAGATTGGAAATGTTTTGATCAGTTCTTTTTAGTTACAGGACTGTTTGACAATGGTCTGATGGAAGGGTCTGTTGCTGGACTATAAATGAATTAATAGACTATTTGTCCATGTCTGTAATGGTGTAGTCTATCACACTTTTGCCCAGGGCTGAACTGTATGTGTATCTGCCCAGAGAATCCCATTGATCCTGCCATTAATAGTGTACAGACCCAGGCCTTTACAGAGATGCAGTACCTGTTTCCCGCTCCTGTTCACTACACATACCTGTTACTCTATGTAGTGATGGGTGTGTGGTACAAAGGGATCTGTCCAGTGATGGGTGTGTGGTACAAAGGGATCTGTCCAGTGATGGGTGTGTGGTACAAAGGAATCTGTCCAGTGATGGGTGTGTGGTACAAAGGGATCTGTCCAGTGATGGGTGTGTGGTACAAAGGGATCTCTCCAGTCATGTGGCTGTCACCCGCTGTGCTGATGTAATCTCTCTGCCAGTCCTAGTGTTGAGATCTCCATACAGCAGCACAGTGCCCCTAGTCTGGAAGTGGGCAATCTCCGATTGAAGGTTTTGAAAGCACCCCACTCTGTGATAGGGGGAGTCATTTGGTGGCATGTAATCTGCACACAGATATGTGTCTGATTGGGATTGGAAGATTTAATTTTTAATTTTGAGCCATACATGTGTCTCCCATCTTTTTATGGGGGCGACAGTCTGAGATCCCCTTTGTACCACACAATGATGCCCCCTGAGACTCTGCCCCGTTTGGTTTGGGCATTCTTTAGGGAGGGCAAGATTAACTGCTGTAGCCTGCGGGACAGTGCGTACACACATCTGCACAGGTCCAGCTTTCATGGAGTACAATTATATCCAGATTGTTGTATTTATAAAATCTGGATTTCTCTCTCTCTCTCTCTCTCTCTCTCTCTCTCTCTCTCTCTCTCTCTCTCTCTCTCTCTCTCTCTCTCTCTTATTTATTTTAAATTAATTTGCCTTGTATGCAGTATTCCTTAACATTAACCCGCAATCATAACATCTTTCATTTAAACAGTAAATGAAGTTATTTATTTATTTATTTTTTAAATCTCAGGTCTGCCTTCTTGCTCTAGAAAGCCTATATTAAAATATTGGAAACATTGTTTAGGATAATGAAAACCAATATATTTATTATGTTTGGCATATTAAATATGTAGACCTACTAACCAAATAACTCTACTGATGTGCGCCTATTTATTTAATTAAGAAGGATCTACAGGTTTGTTAATGTAATTATTATATTCGCTGCATGTTTAGGTCTCGTGACACAAACGTGCATTATGATTGGGTTGCATTACGTTGTTGCCTGTGTGTTGCCAGCTTGTCGACCGCATGATTGTCTCTCATGTGACCAATGCAAACTGCAAGGCAACACGCACGCAACATATGTGTTCCTCTTGTTGCCGTGTACAAGTCGCCTGAGTGACCGGGCCTTTTAGTTTCTATTGGAGATGATGGAAGGTATTGGAGATTCAGAGCACACAACCTTGACTTTATGAACAAGTTTGTATCATGGCAAAACAGCGCCACCTCCTGGTGAAATATGTCAGTTTGTGAAGAGCAGCTTTTGTTTCAGTGTCAGGTAGTTTTTGTACAGTGCTGGATGGGTTTCTGTCACTGTGGGTCTCAGGGCGCAGTAGTACACGGCTGCGTCAGTCACTTCAGTGTTTATCAGTTTCAGAAACACGTGTTTATTGTCTTTATCAACCTCTGCTGAGATTCGGTGTTCTTCCTCGTTTGCTTTAGATCCACCCCCCGTTTCAAAGCTCATCAGCAGGTACTCCAAAGCCTGTCCGGGATACTGGCGGTACCATTGTAAATTCTGTACATCACCCGTGTAGCTGCACTGGAGGGTCACACTATCTCCTTGTTTAACATTTTCCACACCTGATATTGGATTAATTGTGTTTCCAAAACTCCCTTCTGCAGACAAAACAAAAAAAGAAAGTCTAAACTATCATCTTCAATGTAGGTGTCTGTCAACACTGCAGATCTACAGATTCATCTTGTTACTAAATAACTGTACCTCTTTTTTTAAGATAAGACGCTGACACTTTTAACAAGTTATTTTGGAGATCGTTTACTGTGTAAAGTCCATTAGTGCTGTAAACTATAAATAACACAACTGAAATAATAATAAAAA